>NW_003852412.1:29755983-29782826 GCF_000181295.1 Otolemur garnettii
CCCAGCCATGAGCATGGTATGTTTTTCCATTTGTTAACATCTTCAGCTATTTCTTTTCTTAGAGTTTCATAGTTCTCTTTATAGAGATCTTTCACATCCTACGTTAGGTAAACTACCAAATATTTCATCTTCTTTGGTGCTACTGTGAACGGAATAGAATCCTTCATTGTTTTTTCAGCTTGAATGTTGTTGGTATATATAAAGGCTACCAATTTATGAGTGTTGATTTTGTAACCTGAGACACTGCCATATCTCTTGATCACTCTCAAGAGTTTTGTAGTAGAATCCCTGGTGTTTTGCAGATATACAATCATGTCATCTGCAAAGAGTGAGTTTTATCTCTTCTGACCCTATATGAATACCCTCGATCGCCTTTTCTTCCCTAATTGCAGTGGCTAAAACTTCCATTACAATGTTAAAGATCAATGGAGACAATGGGCAACCTTACCTGATTCCTGATCTGAGTGGAAATGATTTCAATTTAACTCCATTTAATATAATATTGGCTGTGGGTTTGCTATAGCTGGCCTCTATCAGTTTAAGAAATGTCCCTTCCATACCAGTTTTCTTAAGTTTCTCATCATGAAGTGATGCTGGATAGTATCAACAACTTTTTCTGTATCAATTGAGAGAATCATATGGTCTTTGTTTTTTACTTTGTTTATGTGATGAATTGTATTTATAGATTTACATAAGTTGAACCAGGCTTGAGACCCTGGAATAAAACCCACTTGGTCGTGGAGTATAATTTGTTTGATGTGTTGCTGAATTCTGTTGGTTAGGATCCTGTTGAATATTTTCACATCGGTATTCATTAGTGATATTGGTCTATAATTTTCTTTCTTTGTTGGGTCTTTTCCTGGTTTGGGGATCAAGGTGATGTTTGCTTCATAGAATGTGTTGGGTAGTATTCCTTATTTTTCTATATTTTGGAAAAGGTTCATATAGGTATTAATTCCTCTTTAAAGGTTTGGTAGAATTTTGACATGAAGCCATTGGGTCCTAGGCTTTTCTTTTTAGGAAGGTTTTGTATAGTTGATGTTATTTCAGAAGTTAATATAGGCCTGTTCAACACTTCCACTTCATTCTAGTGAAGTCTTGGAAGGTGGCGTGCTTCCAAGTATTGGTCAATTTCCTTCAGATTTTCATATTTCTGAGAATAAAGTTTCTTGTAATAATCATTAAGGATTTTTTGAATTTCTGAAGGGTCTGTTGTTATTTTGTCTTTACCATTTCAGATTGATGAAATTAGAGAGTTTACTCTTTTTTTCTTGGTTAGGCTCACCAAAGGATTATCTATTTTATTGACCTTTTAAAAAAAACAACTTTTTGATTTATTGATCTTTTGTATAATCCTTTTGTTATCAATTTCATTTATTTCTGCTCTAATTTTGGTTATTTCTTTTCTTCTGCTGGGTTTGGGACTGGAATGTTCTTCCTTTCCCAGTTGCTTGAGATGTCCATTAAGTTGTTAACTTCCTCTCTTGAGGAAGGCTTGCAGTGCTATAAATTTCCCTCTTAGGACTGCCTTTGTGCCATAAACATAACTTTAGTTTCATGTGTTTTGTGCTTTGTGTGAATGAAATCATTACATGTATGGTTTCGTTTCTGGCCTCTTTCATTTGACTTTATGTTTGTGAGATTCATTCATGTTGTTGTGTGTAGTTGTAGATTGTTCAGCTTCATAGTTGTAGAGTATTTCATTGTGCAAATGTATCTAATACATTTATTTGTTCAACCACTGATGGATATTTGGACAGTTTTCAATTAGAGGCTATTAGAAGTGCTATGGTGAACATTCTGGTACATGTGTTTAACTGAATGTATATACCAATTTCTGTTGGGAATAAACCTAAAAATGAAGTTGTCAGGTAATAGGGTATGTATGTTTTCAGTTTAAATAGATATTGTTGAACAAATTTTCAAAGGAGTTGTACTGAGTCTTCTGTCTACCAACACTATATGAGAGTTCTGTGTTCTTCACATGGCCTTCTCCATCTTTTTTCATTTTAGGCATTTTAGTGTATAGTGTATTAGTCAGTGTTCTCTGAGAAACAGAACCACAAGAAGGTCTGTCTGTCTATCTATCTATCTATCCATCATCTATCTAAAGAATTTATTGTGAGAATTGGCTAATGCAATTTCAAAGACTGCAGAAGTCCCACCATCTATTATCGGCAAACTGGAGAACCAGGGAAGCTAATGATTTAATGAATTCTCAGTCCAATAACCTGAGAACCATGGAGTGGATAGAAAGGCCCAGTGATGTAAGTCCTGGCATCTTCAGGCCTGAGAGAACTAAGAGCTGTGATGTCTGAGAACAAGAGGAAAGGGATGGCCCAGCTCATGAAGAAAGAGATCACTCTTTCTCCACTTTGTTGTTTTATTCAGGCCCTCAGTGGATTGGTGGATGCCTGCCCATGTGGATGAGGGCAAATCTTCTTTACCGAGTTTCTGATTCAAATGCTATTCTCTTCTAAAAAGAATCTTATAGACGGCCCAAGAAATAATGTTTCATCACCTATCTGAGCATCCTTTTGTCCACTAAAGTTGGCACAGAAAATTAACATTCATAGTGTAATATCACATTATGGTTTAAATTTGCATTTTCTTGTGTAAGGAAGCTGCCATGTTTATTTTCTATCTACAAATACTTTTTGTTATTTGTTTTGACATGGTTATTTTAACATATAGACAAATTTCTTATCCTAATTTCTCATTGAGCAATTTTCATTTTTTTTTTACTATTAGAATATCATAGAATAATTAAGAAATTCCCTTTTCTTAAGCTAACCTAACACAAGCATTTTCTCAAAATGTTCAGTTTGTTGGTAGTAAAGAGGGGGGACTTCTAGTTCCAAAGTGGTAACATAGAAGTGAGCTAACTTCTATGCCCTCTTTTCCCTTTACCCTCTGAAAACCAAAACCAAATAGTGCTGAAATTAGCACCAGCAATATCCTAGAACTCAAAGTGAGGATGAGACAGTCTCAGAGCCACAGAGAAATGAAAGAACTCCAAACAGATAGTGAAGAATCAAACTCCCATATCCATAATGCCCCTTTCTTCCAATCTGCCTAGCACCAACTGTGCAGAAAATTTCCCCCCAACTCACAGTGAGATCAAGGTAGGCAACCAGCATCCCCACCATGTTGGATTCTCTGGCAGGAAACCAGTCCCTGACTCAACCCATGGGAAGCATTGGGAGTACCTGAAGCGAGAAATAGCCAGAGACAAAGGAAGGAGGCAGACTAATACCCTTAGCACTGGAAACTCTGCTCAACTCAACACAGGAAACTCTAATAATAGTGGCTGTCCCGCAGCACCATGAGGTAGGAGATTTGTTGCACAGATCCCTTGGGCACAACCCACTAGACAGTCTTCCTACACTACTGGTATGTCCCCTTTTAAGACTGCCCCCATTTGAGAAGGGTGAAAATTCTGATAGTTTACTAGAAGTAAGGCAAATATGGGATTAAGGCAACATCTGATGGGAAACAAACAAACAAACAGCAACAACAACAAAAAACAGGCAATGACCTACTGGGGAAAAAAAAAGAAAATTAACAGGTAAATTACAGAGAATCTCTAAGAAAACATATCCTATAAAAACCAAAACAAACTATAAATAGAAAACTGGAATAAATAACAATCCATCAGTACAAAGACACAGATGTACTTCCGCAAGATATAACAGCAAATAAGAGACCAAAAGAACCGGAGACTTACTCTAATGAGAAAACAATAAGCTAACTCGCTGAAAAAGGATTTGCAAATACTTGATGCAACTGGATACCAAGAACGAGCCAAAGTAGCTACACTTGTATCTTGTAAAATAGACTAAAAGTCAAAAACTATAAAAAGAGATGAAGAATGCCACTATATAATGATAAAGAGGACAATTCAGAAAGAGGATATAACAATATAAACACATGTATCTATGCACCCAACAGTGGAGCTTCAAGTATAGTAGAACCTCTGTGAGTTGACCGTCCAAGGGACTATATAAAACTGGTCAACATACAGAGGTGGTCACCATAAGGAACTTGGTCTACTGTACTGATACACACATGTGGTGCATGTCTGGTCTATGAAAATTAGGTCAACATAAAGGAGTGGTAACACAGGGAGGTGGTCAACTATGGAGGGTCTACTGTATTTGAAGTAAACATTTAAAGATCTAAAGAGAGGGATGGGCTGAAATATAATAAGAGTAGAGGACTTCAGCATTCCATGCTAGGTAATGGACAGATCACACAGACAAAAATCAATAAAGAAACCTTGGAGTTAGATTGTATACTAAAGCAAATGAGCCTAGTTGACCTTTATATATTTTACCTAACTGCTTCAGAATACACATTCTTTTCATCAGCAAATAGAACATGGAAGAACCAAATAAATAAAAATCACAAACAGAAAAGGAGTTATAACTGAGACCACAGAAATGCAAGCAATCATTAGAGGCTATTATCAACAACCATATATCTACAAATTGAAAAATCTAGAGGAACTGGAAAAATTCCTAGACACAATCTACCAAGATGGAGCCATGAAGAAGCAGAAAACTTCCACAAATGAGTACCAGTATCAAAATTTAAGAAAAACCCAGGATCTGGTGTCTTCTCTGCTAAATTCTACCTAAAATTTAAATAAGAACTTACACAAATTCTACTCAAACTTTTTTAAAAACCTGAAGAGGAGGGAATACTTTCAAGTCCATTCTGCAGACCACTCTACCTTGATGCCAAAATCAGATAAATTCATAACAAACAAGAAAACTGCAGGCAAAAGTCATCGACAAATTGAAATTAAGGACACCTTGAAAGGTTATTCGCCATGACCAAGTGGGATTTATTGACAGATGAATAAAGAAAATGTGTTATATATAGACATGAAATATTATTCAGACATAAAAAGAATGCAATTCTGTCATTTGTAATAACATAGATAGAACTGAAGGTTGTTACATTAACAGAAACAAAACACAGAAAAACAAATACTGCATATCCCACGCATACATGGAAGCTGAGAAAGTGGACCTCATGAAGACAGAGGGTAGATGGGTGGTTAGCAGAGGCCAGAAAAGGAGTCAGGATGAAGAAAAGTTGATGAATGGGCATGGCATACATTTGCTAGAATAAATAAGACCTAGTTTTTGATAGAAGTACTGTGACTATAGTTTAAAATAATCTGTTATACAGATTATATAATCTGTTATATATTTCAAAGTAGTTAGAAGAGAATAATTTATTCTCTCAATTTAAATTGTTTTATCTAGCATATAAAAGACAACTATTTAATACATAAATTATATAGTTCAATGGCTTTTATTAAATTCACAGTCAATTTTAGAATATTTTCATCACCTCAAAAAGAAATCCCATACCCAGCTCTGTGCTCCTTGCTCAGTGATTAGGGCACCGGCTACATACACCAGGGCTGTCAGGTTCAAACCTGGCCAGGGCCTGCTAAACAATGACACAGAAACAAAAAAAACCAGCTGGGTGTTGTGGTGGGCACCTGCAGTCCCAGCTACTTGGAAAGCTGAAACAGGAGAATCACTTAAACCCCAGAGTTTAAGGTTGCTGTGAGCTGTGACGCCATGGCACTGTACTGAGGGCAACATACTGAGACTCTGTCTCAAAAAAAAAAAGAAAAAGAAAAGGCAACTATTTAAAGTTGAATCCCAAGTATGCTGATTCGATCTTTACAAATTATGTGTATGCATTGAATGATCACATGTATTCTGAATCTGTATCTATTTTGATACATCTATCATGTATCAAAAAAGTAAGTAAAGGAAACGATTTTGTCCCAAAACAAAGAAGAGGCTCTTATAAGAATCAAATGATTTAACATTTAATAAATGTGAATATAGTCATTATTTTATGCAGTCTGCTTTTGGACTGTGGATAACTGATATAAATCTTGAAATGAGATAAATTTTTTATACCAATCATACATTTCTCAAAGTACACCTTTAATGCTAACAGAGAGAACGAACCTAGAGAACTTTTCTTGATGAAATTTGTTTTCTAAATGAGGATACTATTCTATGGTTGATATGACGTTGATGAGTTTAATATAAATAAAATGAGCCATTGTTTAAGAGGCCTTTTCTATTGCCAAAATTCAAGGCTGCCAAGCTGTTCTGTGAAGTGCTGTTACAGAACTTCAGAGAAGTCCTCCACAGTAGGTGAGTGGGACAAGCTAATTGAGAGATCAGAACACCTGGTGCTTTGATCAAGACCTTCTGGCCAGCGTGACAGATAAAGAAAGAAAATCTGGACAATGGTAGGAGTCACTGAAATATGATAGGCAAGATTATCTGGCAATATTTCATTTTTTTTGTTCTAAGAAAATACACAATGTATTTATGGCCTGTCAGTGAGAGACAAACATATACAAGAAAATTGACTCTCCCTGTTGAAGAAAAATGTGTTAGTTGGTCATATATTGCTGATTGAACCTTCTTATATTTTGGGGCATCATAGGATTTAAACTGATCCCAAGCCTTTTCAAATTATTTAGGTATTTTTCTACACAGAGAATATCTTTCTAAAAATATCTAATTCATGGGACACTTTTCTCAAAGCTAGAATTCCTTTATCCTACTTCACCAGTTGAGAGTGACCACAATGTAGATCTCTCTTCCCTCGTCCATTCTTCTTGCCCAAGTGTCTCCCAGACTGGCCTCAGCAGGTAGTGGATCCGTGGGGGACTGACTGGACTCTCAGCCTTGACCCTCATTGCATCTCTGTGCCTGTTATGCCCTTGTGTTTTGAAGGTTTTGGATTTTGGGAGCTGCCTTTTCCTTTTTAAAAATGCATTTTAATTGGGAAAGGACACATCTGAAATTTTTATCAGTTGACATCTTCACAAGAACTTGCTAAAAATAGATACTGCTTGGGAGACAGGAGATGGGAGGAATGTCGTGAGTGAAAAGAGTGAGAACCCCAGTTTCACAGCCCAATGTCGATTCTGTCCAAAAAATTTACTAAAACCATCACTCATGAAAGATCTACATGTATTTACTTCTTAATACTAAAAGCATCACAAATTTGAAGGTAAAATATATTTTGAAACAGACTTTAAGAAATGTGTTCAATTACAGTTTATGCCTCTATTAAAGTCACCCTGTGAATATGTTTCCATTTCCCTCCATTACCTCCTAGAGAAGATGGGAGCAGCAAGGAGGGAAAAGGAGGCTGATTAATCATATCTCCTTACCAATGGCCTATGCCTATACTATTTCTTTGGTCTTTCTTACTGGCGTGAGCCCCTCTGCCCATAAACAGCTCATGTTTCAAGAATATTAAAGAGAATTGCTCCTCTGTATTTTCCATTTTACAGTGGAAATCCCTGGCTACATGTTCTGGAGAAACTTGATAAAAATAATAAACAGGAAAGAAGGTTGCACAGAAAAGGTCACTCAACAGATTTCCTTCAGCTCCAGATCTGCTACCCCCAACCCTTCTCTCCTTCTAGTCTGGGAATGCCTGAAGTCTGCCTCCATGGACAGTGAACAATCAGTGCTTTGGAGAGTGGGGACACGAGGATCTGCATGACATTTGCTGACATAAGTTAACACTTTGAAGTGATAGCAGATGCTACTCCCTGGAAAACATATTGATCTTTGAGTTTTTAAATAAACAGGCTTTAAAGTTTCAGATAATTATGTCTGAGATAATCCACAGCTGCTTTGGGATCCTTGGACATTTCATTGACAATAACCTACATTTTAACTCATCCCTAGAGGTACAGAGTCTATTCACTGACTCAGTGAGTCACTACTTGCCTTTAAAGTTTCATTAAAGGCAGAGACTTCACAAAAGAAGAGCTTGTATTCGTTGCACTTTGATCCAGGTTCAGTTAGACATTTGAGGTGAGAATACATAATATAACCAATGATGTCAGAAAAGAGAGGCTAATTCATTGATGTATTCTGCACTGTTGAGGTCTAACAAACAGTGAGAAGTGTGAAACTGTCAGGATGATGCCTGGTTGGCCAGGGTGACATGCAACAGAGGGATGGATGTTGAATCACTGAAGGTGATATGATAGTTTGAGTGGGTGCTCATGTTGGCCCTGTGTCCTCCTCCCTTTCCTGTCCTCACCTCCACCATGCAATTCCCTGGTCTTACCTCTTCCATGTAAACACTGCATCTACTCAAGACACAGAGTATATTTCAAAGGATACAGATGCTTCAAATGCTGTTTATGCTCCGATATTACTAACTTAATTTACACAGCCCAGCAGTGATGAAATACAAGCATAGCAGAATCTAAAAGAGCTTGTCCCAGCTTATTAAGTTGTTATGATGCACATTATAGGCTCATTTGCTGTAATGTGAAGAGAGGATAGAGCCTTAGCCTTAATTACTTCTATCTAACAAATGTTTTTGAGGAGATTTCATTTATTAAGAAAAGCACGACTGATCAGAGCATGTGTGCTCTCTTCACTTTATATTCTTTTCCAAAGCTACCATTTAAAATAAAAATCTAAATAGAAGCATGCACTTGCTCCTTGGCCAGTGGGCTCCTCTGCTAACTTCACGTTTCCTAAACCCCCGTGTTTAGAAGTGTGATATCTCCCAGTGGTTGCTGGTAGATCCTCGTGCTTCAGCGCTTTCAAATCCCTAGAGTATTTCCAGAGATAGTCTCAGGAGGACTGATGGAGCCCAGTTTTCTCCTCTCCTTGTTAAGGTACCTGAGCAAGATCATATAGTAAGTCTAGTTTTTGAGAAATCAAAATGGCAATGTAAAAACCAATAGTAAGATGTACAGTATGTTGTATCTGTCTTCTGAACTATTATTATTATTTTTATGGATGTCCATATTTAAATGGAAATATACAAGCAGTAATAGTTCTTTAAATTTATCTAGTGCTTAATGATTTTCAAGGTGGCTTTCTACATATTTTACTTTATATAGTCATCTTCCAAACACTGAAGCAGGCTGGGTAAAAATGTTATTACCTTCCACTCATAAAGAGAGGAACTAACATCAGAAAATGTTAAAGGACTTGTCCTAGAATTCGCAATTGTCTTTAGCAGAGACAAGAAACAAGCCTGGCCTCCCTACACTCAGCTGGCCCATATCCCTCTAGACCAGGCGTCCTCAAACTATGGTCCACAGGCCACATGCAGCCTGCCTAGGACATTTATCCAGCCTGCTGGGTGTTTTTGCTGCCACTGCCTGTCCTGCTTAGCAGCCGACTCGTCCCGGGGCCCACAGTCCTGCCCTCCAACAATCTGAGGGACAGTGAACTGGCCCCCGGTTTAAAAAGTTTGAGGACCGCTGCTCTAGACTATGGTTGTTGAATATTTTAAATATATGGAAAATAAGTATAATGTACAGATCCACCTCCCTAGATTTAGCAGTATTGGTCTTTTGTTATCTGTTTCAGATTATTTTTGCTTGGCCATTGATAATAAAGTGTTATGAATGCATCTAATGCTATCCTGCCCCATCTCTTCCCCATCCCTCCTCCCTACATCCTGGAGTTACCACTCTCCTGAATTTGTTGGTAGCATTGTCATACTTTTTCTGATGTATATGTCCACGAACATAAGTAGTATTATTTTGTGCTTTAAAATCTTACATACATGGACTCATGTGTACCATTTGGCAACTTCAGGTTGGTCCTGTCTCTTCAGAAAATTATCCATGCAGATCAAGTTCATTTTAATAGCTGCGTTTTATCCATTCCTTATTTATGATGTTAAGATAATTTTTCATTTCCCCTTATTTCAAAATAGTGTAGTAAAGGACACCTTTGTGTTCTCCTGGGCCACAGGCATAAGAGTGGCTAGACTGAAGGATATACCTAGAATTGTAATTAATGTGCTGTGCATATTTTCAGTTTTCCTGGGTACTGGCATATTGCTCTCTAAAGGAAGTATACCAATTTGTCCTTTCACAAGCAACATATAAATTCTCTTTCCCCATGTTCTCGCCAGCAATTGGTGTTATGGTCGTTTATATTGTTTTCCCCCAAATCCCACTGGTGTGTACTGATTTCTCTTTGTTTTGCTGTGATCACTGGTGAGTCTGTCCATCTTTTCTTATGCCTGTTGTCACTGAGATCTTATCTCCTGCAAATTGCTTGATTACATTATTTACTTGCTTTGTTTTTCTATTGAACTGTTCAACATTTTTCTTGTTATTTCTAGACTGGTGTGTGTAAGATGGTCTCATTCCTAAGCCGCAGGCTCCTGGAGCCGCAGAATGTCAGCCCAGCTGAGCAGCAGGAGGAAGTATGGGAAGGGCCCAGTGCTTCCCTGGGAGTTTCATGTCTTCTTCCCACTGGGTAGGTGGGCAAGAGAAACCCATAAGAGCCTAGGGAGGAGAAGAGTCAGTAAGTGGGAGGGACTGGCGCTTTGGAAGCCCATGGGCACACAAGTCTCCTGTGGGCCAAGGGAAGGCAGCGAGGCTCAAGCTGCCTTCAAGGAGCCTCCCCTGGTAGCTTCCTTCTAAGTAAGGAGATCCCAGTAGTAAAAGCGTTTGGGTGCATGTCTTAGGTTCAGACCCAGGGGTACAAGAAGTCAGCTAGAAAGTGCTTTGTTGCAGTGTGGAGACTCTAAGATTGGGATCTGGGCCACAAATGTGCTTTTGAGCACCTGACACCCAGAGGATGCCTACCGCCAGATTCCACTGGTACCATGCAGGGTCCTAAGGAGATGTGCCTAGTTACACCAGTTTGCTGTGCAAAGAGCCGCCTGGTAAACACTTTTGAGGAAAGTACTCCAATAAGAAGAAAAGTAGATTGAAAAGATGCAGCCAAAGATACAGAAAACAAGGATGACTAAATAAATGTTCTCAAGTTGATTTTGTCTAAAGAATTTTTCAAGGGCCAAAGGCAGGAGTGTGTGTTTGTGGTGGAGGGGGAGCTGTTAACAACCTAGAACTAAAATTCAAGATAATATCAGCCTGGGAATGAGAGAAAAAACTAAAGGGATGGGAGCATGTGCTAATATGTAGCCTCGAAATAATACAAAACATCATGGTTAAGTAAGACTTTTATTTTCTGTCAGAAGTATAAGGCAGTATAAGGCATTAGAAAATCTCAATGGATGGCAATATACTTTAAAAATCGTGTTCATTTCAGTAGATTCAGGATGATTTGATAACGGCCACCAGCTGGCGGTGAGTGGGGCAGTGGCAGGCAGTAATGCAGTGAATGAGTCATGCCCCCTTTTCTGATGGAGGGCCTGCCTGTAGACAGCCCCTCCTTGAGTGGGGGTGGGGTGGGGGGGACTCTCAACTTGGATTGACAATAAAGATTTTTTTTTTTTCTGTTACTTTTGTTTTAGGTTGGGTTCTCTAGAAGCAGAGCCTTAGAGTGGGATTCTGGGGCAAATAATTTCTTGAGTAATGTGCTTTAGAAAAGGTTAGTAAGGTTAGGAACAAGAAAGTCGGAAAACCAAGCAAAGATGTAATTTCAGGAGGAATCTAACCTGGGCCTACTCTGTGGGGGAAGGGGCTGCAACATAAGTTCCACAGCAGAACTGTTCCTTTTGGAGCCATGGGCTGACATTTTGTACTTTCGTAGTCAGCAGGTGGGGAGTGGTTGAGACTTCCCAGGTAGGTGGGGCACTCTGGGAGCCACACACAGACACCCTCACAGCAGCTGAGGGGCAGGTGGGTCCACCTGATGCTGAGATGAAGGGGGTGGGGTGGAGAACGCCACACCACCCACCACACTAATTCATGGATAGATCTGGAATTTAATATCTGAATCAAGATTATATTTTACAATTTAAAGTGATTACAGGATTTTCTATATCCTAATTGTGCTCTGAAAAAAAACATGGGATTGCCTGTTTCCATCCCGGGGCAGAGGAAGTTGTCCCCTGACTAAAAAGGACCAAAAAAGACAGCAAACAACACTCAAGTGATTTTCTGTAATTATTCCTGAGTCCTGTGTGGTCAGGACGGCACTTGTCTGCACAGGAATGAATGAGCACAGAGGCATCTGCACACACATTTCATCCTATGTCATTTCACATACATGTAGACCCATATGTATATATATGCACAGATTTACATATGTATGTATACAGAGGGTGCCAAATAATGGATACACATTTTAAGAAAGGAAAAACCTGTATTAAATTTGTGATACTCAAGTCACATTTCACTTCTGTAATTACAAGAGGTGCTTGGCGAGACTTGTATTCATCTTTTGTTATCAGCATATGTTGAGTACTACAATTTTAATACAGTTTTTCCCTTTCTACTTTTTTGGCACCCTCTGTATATTTTAATCTAGTATCTCATACCCCATAACTTAGGAAGAAAATGTTCTATACAATGACTTATAAGTAGCCACTGTGAACACCACTGCAGAGATGCCGAGAGCCTGTGCATCGCTGCACAGCCTTTACTGCTGTGTCAAAGCATAAATGATCTTTGTAGTCAAAGCATATAATCTTCACAGTCAAAGCATAAATGACCTTTGTATTTTCCTGTCATCATTCTACTTCTTTGAATTAGTAAAAGTTGAAAAGAGAGCATTTTCTTTTTCTAACAAAGACCTGGAAACACGTTGTCTCTTGAGCAGACTTCCAGCCAAGTGTGGACCCCACAGGAATGGCAGAGATCACATACATTGCTGTGGGGGCCTGTGCAGCGCCAGGTCACATCTCTTCACTTTAGATCCTCAACCACTTGATCAAGGGGCAGCCCACAGACCCAGTCCACGTGATGCTGCTGATGCTGAGTGTTGCCCCAGAAGTGTGCCTGCTTGTGTCTTTGCCAGGTAAGGATCTGAAGATGAGATGTTTGAATCCCTCATGCCTCACATTTGGTGCCAAACCAGGACTTCACTGCAGGAAACATTCCCCTTGCCAATTTGCCTTTATTGAAAAGATACTCCTTTCCATGCCCAAGAATATATCATAGAAAACGATAACCATTTAGCCATGTTTGACCATGGTCCTAAGGAATTCAGCAGGATCCTACACAATTCCAAACAACATACTTTTTATTTCACAAGCAACTGATGCAGGGTACATCAATGGATATGATAAGAATAAAAGTTGCTTAATTCTTTAGAAGGGGGGACAGTGTCACCAGAGTGCCAAATATCAATATGAGGAGGGTTGTTGCACAGCTATATGCTGTAAAAGCTGAGCTGACCATTAAGAATGGGCACTTTATTTTGCTGTATGGAAAGGCACAAGCACGTGGTTTCACACCAGCATTTTAGGAATTCCTGCAGCTCCGTGGCCTGTACACAGGCGGCACCCTCTCCTTTCACATTCAGGCAGCCTACTAGCCTTCGGAGCCTCCCAGCACACACTGCACCATTGTTTGTGAGCACATCTCCCATGCCAGAGAGCAGAAAGCACTGATGAGGCCCCAGGTAGAAGCATGTTTGTTTTCTGTGGTTCAGAAACCATTTCTGTTTGCTTGAATAAGACACTGTCTAAAAGCAATTTCTTTTCTGTCTCTATGGCTTCTTAAAAACGATAAATTATTAAAATCATCAAGCCTAATGCTACCATAATGAATGAGAGGTGATCTCACATTGGAGACAGTAAACATTGGAACGGTTTATAAAATTATTATAAATCCATTCTATGGGACTCAAGGTTGTCGTTTCTGTGTGGTAGTTCCTCTCTCCTCCCCCACCCATCTCCTCCGCTTCTAGCCACTCTTAGATTCCAATATTGCGTTATAAAGATGACTCATTTTAGGATAAAGTTCTGTCTTTTAGACTAAATCACTGCTTAGGAGAGGTCGTGAGCAAGAAGAGAACAACGAAATGACTAACAGTGGAGTGGAATTCATAAACTAAACTGAACTAAGTTGCTTGAGAAGTAGATTCTGTTTATAGATGGGCCCTGTGTACAGAGGGTGCCAGTGTGCCCAGATTGGACTTCCAGTCAGAAAACCTGGATTCTGGCCCTTAATCTGACACCTGTGCGTCTGCAGCCACACCCTTCAATCACACGAAGCCTCAGTTTCCACTTCTGTGAAACAGTGAAACTAGTTACTCATTTTGCCCTCTCCGAAAAATTATCAGGTACCAAACAAGATAATATATGCAAAAAACTTCATGAACTGAAAAGCGCTTTACAAATATAAGATGCCAGTAGCAGAGAAAGTATGTTAAAGCTAGAGGTCGATTGTTTTTCTTACCTTTTGTCCCTTCCTATGAATTCACACCACCACGAAGCCCCTGTCAGCTCAATTCTCACCCGTGAACTGGTCTCTGGCATCCAGTTCCATCCTTCAAGACTCCTTCAGCCCTTCTTATGCTTTGAAGCCAAGTGATTGTCCTAAATGACCAGGGAAGTTTCTTCTTGAGTCTTAAAAGCCACTGGAGTCCTGTGTAGCATTTTAAGATAATAAAAGCAACACGTCCATGGTAAAGGAGTAACCTGATGCTAATGTGATCCAGATGTCATTTTGACCTCTCTGTCTCTTAAGAACCTGGAAATGTCAAGATACATTAATTCTGACCCCTAGTTCCAGAGCCTGTAATTGGTCAGAATAGTGTCACGCTTATTACTGAGAGCAAACTTCCTCATCATTACTGGATTCTTCTGGACACTTGTTGTTGTTGCAAATGACAGAAATTCAAGTTAAAAATATGATAAGCAAAAAAGCTCATAAGTTAATTTAACTGAAAAAAATGCACGTGGTAGCATGATTCAGGCATGACTAGATTGAGTGACTGGAACTCTATCTATAGGAGTTTCTGCTCCATTTCTCTCTGTGTTGTCTCTCCCCATGTGGTGGACATGCTGATGAAGGCAACCTGAATTAACTGAGATTAACTAGCAGTACATTTTTGCTATGAGTAACATTAAAACATTTAAGTGACTTAAACAAGATAGTTTATTTTTCTCTCAGAGAGTCCGGTTGCCGACAATTCAGGATTGCTGAGACAAGTATATCCCAAGGCATCTTCAGCTACCTGCCCTACTGCTTTCTGCCCTGCCTTTCCTAGAGTGGGGATGTTGCTTATGGCCTAAAAGGGAACTCCAGCCATGACATCCATGTTCCAAGCAGAAGGACACACGTGGGGCAAAGTAATGATGAAGGGTACAAAGTAACTATCTTTTAAAGAAAAGATTTCTAAAAGCTCTTGTATGATGTTTTCACTCATGTGCCATGGACAGGGCTACAGGTAGCTGCAAGGAATCCTGGGAAGTGTAAGCTTTTGTTCTATGCACTCCATAAGAGGTTTTGCCCAGATAAAACTTTGTTACCGTGACAGAAGGAGGGAACAGATATTTCAGTGACTAACATCCTCTGCCACAGAGCCCAGTAGACATCTGATTAGCTTTATAATCTCCCTGGAAAGACAGCATCTTCTCAGGAATCTGATAGAAGACTCCTGGTAACATTCTGACAGGCTCAGCTGGAGCTTTCTGTTCCTTGTTGAACCAGTCACTACCAATGGGGTGACCAACCAGAACTTCCCCATGCTCACCTCTCCAGTGGGAATGGGAGTGGGGCCCATCAGCCACACACAGCCTACACCTACACAGGAAGGTTTCCTCCACAAGAAAAGCTATGTAGGCAGATGGTGTCTTAATGCCAGGCAAAGGAGGCTGGGCTACAGGTGGCTATGAGCTGTCCACCATGAATTCCTGTCTCCACCTTCAGCATGGTAACATTCTCTTCTATCCAGTGACAACTGAGAGGCAAACTTCAGTTCCTTTGCTGAGTGAAAAAATTCACTTCTGCTACAATTCCTGTACAAAATGGTCAGAGGAATCTTTTACTGTATATGTTTAAATATCACAACTGCCTTAATATTAACTAGACTTCTGTTTCCCCTGTGAGTTGTGCATTAATGCAATAACCCTTTGGAGTTGTGCAATGTGTAATACAGACAACCTGATGAGGTGTCCCTGGATGCTGTCACTGGAGATTTCATTCAAGCCCAATCACTGATTAGCATATTATGAAGGATTTTCATTCATGACTCTTGTGGATAGATATTCATAATCACCACAACCTAATCAATTATTATATTTAAAATACATATTTTAAAACATCTTTAATTGTCATATGTCAATGACTAACAGTGAAACCTAATCCTTGTCAATGTGAGGTTACCCTAATCTCAACCTTATTTACTAAATCTACTGTCCTTTAAAAAAATTGCTAAGTTATCAAGTTAGTGCTTATCAACCTTGGCTACCCCTTATAATTCCCTGAGGGTTCATAAGAAGAAAACTGGTTGCAAGGTCAACAAATTAAATTAGGATATCTAAGGAATGGGGACTGGGCTTCATTCTTGCCTTTAACATACATTTCATCATACTGGCCTCCTCAAGCAACTATTAACATTAATTGAGTTTTTTGTGGGCTGACTTTTCTTCCCTAAACAACATTTGTCTAAATGAAGACTTCATAGAGGCTCAAATACAGGGTGGGCATAAAGTTTGTGGGCAATTTAAAATAGTTTAACATAGTAAACTGCCCATGAACTGTATAAAGTTCTCTGCCCCATATCCAGACACATACAGGACTGAGTATATGTGTCTGGATATCTGGGCCATCCAAAGATGCAGGAAATCAGAGCACCTCCTAGCCAGGGGTACTTGGACTTGCCACCAGAGATCCAAATCCCTTCTCCTCCACCGCTCTGATGCTTTGACTGCTAAGGCTCAGCTGGCAGTTTGAATTCTGTTGTTCAGCTTTATGAAGCACATTCTTGGCATCATTTCCATCTTGTCCAAGCTAGAGCTCAAAAACATATGCTGGTTAGTGGTTGGAAGAAATGGCCAGAACCCAGCCCTGTCTAGGGCATTCAGGTGAGGCTCCCATTTGTTTTAACATACTGTACAGAGGCCTGGAAGAACCCAGAACTTTGCCTTTCTTACACCGAGGAAGTAAATCTTGTTGTAAAGCATCATAAATGCACTGATGAAACTGTGTTTATTTAGCTTGCTTCCTTTCTCAAACAACTTCACAAGCTCTTAGTAACTGATGGCCAAATTAAGAAAGCCCTGGTTTTCCCAGTCTCCTCAGCATTCTCAGGGAAGGAAACCCGTGAGCTGCTGCAGCCCTTCCTTTGAGCCGTGCTGGGAAGGAGCTCTGTGCTCTAGCCACTGAGCTGGGTGGGGATGGGAGCTGTTGTGCACCTGTTCACAGCAGCATCACCACTGACGCTGGTAGGACAGGAGAGTGGTTGGGGGTCACCTTCTGCAGCTGCCACTGAGACTCCTGAAAATTTCACTAAGAATAAAAGAAAAGAAAAAGAAAGGAAGAAGGAGCAGGGAGTGGAAATACAAGAAAGCACAGTATCCTTACAAAAATATTTTGGCGTCGCTGATGAAGGAGGGAGAAAAGGTAAATTCGATCCACTCATTACCACTAGGGACTGAATCTTCCCAGAATAACTGTTGGGTAGGCGATTACTTTCTTTTTCATTCTATTTCTAAATAAAATCCTAGGGGATTTTCAGACATCGCCAAAATAGCATGGGTGCTGGGATCTAATAAGCAGGTCTCACATAGAACTCCCAGGCCACAACGCCCCTGCTGCAAAGCAGCGCGGCGTTGGCTGCGGTGGAATCCCCGGCGTGGTGGCGCGGCGCTGGCTCCGGGGCTCAAGGCGGCCTCTGAGAAGCTGGCACGCGCAGGGGAGCTGCGTGGCCAGGTAGAAAGAGCCCGGCAGAGCTGCAGCTGCCTTACCGCGAGCAAACAGAAAATGCCAGGCGCTCTGTTAAGAGGCTTCATGAACAGCACCTGTTTGCCGCGCCGATTGCACCGGGTGGAAGGGAGGATGCCAGGAGCAAAATCCTAAACGCAAAGTGGGTGATGGGACAACATCGCACCTTTCCAGGGCAATTTAATACAGGAAAGTGATTAAAGAGAAAAAACTGAGAAATGTTGACAGCTGTTAATTTTTAACGAAGAATATGAACTTTTTTTCTGTTGCATAAATCTTTATAGAAAGCGAAGCTGACTGGTTCTGATAATCCTTGGCTGTCCGTGGAAACTGCAGCCCATCTGATTTCAAGATTGTTCCTTTATGAGCACCAACAGAAGCAAGAAAAGCTTTATCTTTCTCTGCTGCACCCCTTTTAATAAGAGGATTTGTTCTGTCAAACTGGGATTCACTTAAGGACCTAGAAGGCCACATGTGGCCTGAGGCCGCAGGTTCCCTTCCGAGTGGACTGGAACCCCCATTAACTGTTGATGTTGCCGTGAATAATTCGATACTTTGAGTTCTTAGTTTTCTTATCTGTAAAGATGGTAAGAAATATTTCTTTTCCTCAGAGAGTTTCAAGGTTCAAATGACATAGCATTTGTTTATTAATCCACCTCCTTTATTCACTGAACAAGCGTCACCTGTTTTCTGCGCGTCGCACCCTGTTCCAGGTGCCGAGGATACAGGGATGAACAACGGACTAAAATCTCTGATTTACGGAGATTACATTTCAGCCCTGGGGGAAAGATGATCAGGTGTTGACAAAATAAATATCTAAACAGGACAGTATTAATGAAAAAGCTTTATAAACTGGAAAGAACTGTACAAATTTAGGATTTTACTCTAAGGCTTAATTAATAGGATTAAGCTCAAGGTTTTGGCACTACCACTATGGAGGCTATGTATTTGATTCTTTCAAACAAGGGGAATTCAAATGATCACTGGTTTCAGGACCAGACTTCTTTAAAAGTCCCCATTTTCCACCTTTTAAATAAGTGGCTTGATGCTTCAAATGATCACTGGTTTCAGGACCAGACTTCTTTAAAAGTCCCCATTTTCCACCTTTTAAATAAGTGACTTGATGCTTCTAAGGAAAGGTCTATTGCTTTAAAATAGAGAGGCATATAAACCAGCATCAGAAATGTTTTGGATCCCAGTGTCTCTGGAATCCTGATTTTAGTATTCTCCTTTCTTTATCTTTGGAAAGTTCTTTTTCTTTTTTGCCTTAATTCTCATTCTGGAAAATGGGAGTAATCTTTTTTTGTGTGGATTACTCAAGTTCCATTTTGTTCTTAGGCTAGATGAAGGGGGGCTCATGCCATCTTTATAAGTGTGATGTATTAAAATATTAATCTTCAGTAGTGGTTATGCTCAGTCCATTTTACGTAATTTCTTGACTAATGTTAAAAGCGCATGTTTCAAACATTTATGAATGTGCCTCTACAGGGAGGGCATGTCACTGAGTAGGAAGAGGAGCAGGCCACTCCCTTCTCCACTGGTGTGGACACGGGTGAATTACAAAGGGAGGCTGTGAAGCTAGGTGCAGATTCTATTTTAACGTAGAAACAGAGCAGTCTCATCTGAGAAGCTGAGTGCTCCCAGTTCCCTCTAGGAAGATGGCTAAGCCCTAAGAGTTGCCCTTGGGCATTCAAGGTACCAGTTTCACAAAATCAAGGTAATGAAATTCAAATTAATTTAGATACTTATTCCATTAAGCTAAGCCATTTTAAAATGGAATTTTCTCTGTTAACATTCAGTAGTAACAGTTCATTATCTCCCATTCTAAGATGCTTTAAATATTTTTTAGACATGCTCTAGTTACCACAACACAGCTTAACCTCAGAAATATCTCTGCAGCCTGTTAGTGGAGACATTATTTTTCTTGTTGATGGGTAGAAGGTGTAAACAACTCCTTTAGAGAAGTCTTTCTGGACTTGCTCCCTAGACTCAAAGACCAAATATTAAAAGAACTGATAGAGTATTTTATAAAAGGATGAGCCCTTAAAGGAAGTGTCAGGATACAAACTGTGTTTTCACTTGAAAATACCATGTTTTGCACTAGTAACCAATTATCATTAACTCTAAATTGTCCTTAAAGCTTAACAAATCCACAAGGCTTTTCCTAAGTTTGTTTCTATAAAAATTTTTGATTTCTCAGAAGTAGAGAAGACCTCTATATTTTTATTTTCTAAAAAATTGCTCAGACAGCTGGACATTAGGATAGCATTAAGATTATAAAACTGGAAATCCAACTTATGGTCTCAGCATGAGTTATTTTTTAAAATAATAGTCATTATCATTTCTCTATCTTCAGTCTATTCTGTGTTTTCTTAATAAAGTGATCTAAAGGTCAGAAGAAAAGTTGTGCCTGATAAAAATATTAAACAGTAATTTAATTAGGTATTTTAAATATGTGCTGCAGCATTATTTTTCAAGTCCTAGTTTAAAAAAATAAATTACTTGCGTTGAAATATTGGGTTTTCTTATGTCTGTGTGTGCATCATAATCTCTAGCATAAAACTCCACCTTTTTATAACTGAAGATCGTAATCAGATAATTCATTCCATTTCTTTCTTATTTTCCTACTTTTCTTCTCCAGTTCTAAATAGATTGTGTATTTGTGCACCTGAGATGTGACAAACATCTTTTTTGAATGAAATTCCATATTTGCATAAGTGAGAGAAATTCTCTCAATCACACTCTTTTTAATTTTTTAGTATTTTTTTTGGCCTATTTCCTTTTGCTGTCTTAACCAGAGTGTCCCTCAACCCCTACTCCAATCTCATAATTGAAAAGCAAAAGAAAACATTGTTCCAGCTCATTCTGGCTTGAAATAGGCCTTTGAGCTGTATTTACAAAGAGTCATTTCCATGACAATATCAAAAGCCCTCAATTTCTATTCCATGTTATAAAGAAAAACATGTCACATTCCTGTGACCTTTCAGACCCATATTTTTCCAAAGTGTGAGATTGATGTGAAATGAACCCATAAAGAAAATGGTTGAGGAAAAAACCAATAAGCATGGTCTGGCTTTCCCCCAGGGTATTAGTGGGTTTAGTGTGATGCTCTGATCTGCTTGCATTTGTCCTCTGTTGACTATAAGAACTATATAAAACATCTACATAAGAAAATTGAAACTTCTTTTCTAGATTCTGTTGAAAGTCCAGACACATCTAATAAAAATAAAATCACATTTGTAGAGGTAGCAGCACATTTCTAAGAGGTCAACAATTCAAATACCTGCAGAATTTGCATTACTAATGTTTAAAGTGCAGTCATGTCTGCTGTGTCTTTAAAACTATTGGAAGTCATTCTACAAAGGGAATTTCAGTATTTTCTGAAAGCCTAGAAACAGAAAACTATTTTTCATGGTGGGGTCTTTGAGTACTAATTCTGCTTCTGCTATTTTTTAAAACACTAAGTGAAGAGAGTCAAATGAAACATGAATATGTTACAGTTTCAAACATTTCACTTTTTGAAAAGCTGTTCTGCACTTCAGATGGAATTTCAGTCTTTTTCTTGTTTTGTGGGAAGGATCTTGGCTTTTAAGTTGCACAGCGAATCTGACCCTCCAGAGCAAGAACACTGTGGATACACTTAGAATGAATGTGGTAATTTTCCTTATGTATCTTTCTCAACAAAACACTCTAGAGAAAAATTACATGAGGAAAGGGGATCATTTTTTCCTCTTGCCATTTGGAAAATAAAAAGGACTTTTGAATGCAAAGTTTCATAATAATTCAGAGTTATTTTTGTTTTCCCACTAATGCCAGCACAGCATGCTCTGGTGAGGTACAGAAATATTGAAAAGAAGTCATCTGAAAACTGAATTCTGTCCACCACTTAAAAAAAATTTCCTGCAACCATCTTCCTTCCCTCAGATTTGCAAAATGCCTTTCAGAAAATTTCTGAGCAGTGACACAGCAGCAAAGAATGAACTGATATTAGTAAAATAGTAATTGCATGTAGGTGTAATTTGAACTAGATTAATATAAACTCTAAAGCCAATGCCCTAAAATAGCAATTAACTTTTGCATGCTTTTATAACCTCAACACACATTTGTTTTTTGTGCAAATGATCTTGTTTTCCAAAAGACTGGGAAACTTTGGCCATACATATATGTTGCAAGAACAAGTAAAGTACTATATTTAATCAGCAAAATTCCTTGGCTAATCCTATTTGTGTGACCTAGGGGGAGTTGAATTCTTGTGCCTCAGTTTCTTTATTAAAATCATGGATAAAGAGACCATTATCTAATAAGCACAAATGTTCAAAGGTTTCAAAATTTTCCTTCTGTATCTGCAACTAGATGAGAATGAGGAAATATGGCAGATGAAGAATACAGTATAAAATAAGAGATTCTGAAGTTTTCCCTTCAGAAAGAGGGAGAGAGAGCCTTCAGCTCTCTCTAGGTGAGCTGGTTAGTAATCAAGCTTTTTCCCTTACTTCCTGCCTAAGCAATTTTGCAGTCCAAGTAGTTTGGACTGCAAATCCTACGAAATGTTTTTTATTTATTTATTTTTTTATTTTTTGAGACGGAGCCTCAAGCTATCCCCGTGGGTAGAGTGCCATGGCATCACGCTCACAGCAACCTCCAACTCCTGGGCTCAAGCGAGTCTCCTGCCTCAGCCTCCCAAGTAGCTGGGACTACAGGCGCCCACCACAACGCCCGGCCATTTTTTGGTTGCAGCCATCATTGTTGTTTGGTGGGCCCGGGCTGGGGATTCTAACCCACCACCTTAGGTGTACGTGGCTGGCGCCTTAGCCGCTTGAGCCAGAGGCGCAGTGTCATGTTCCATCTTGCTGCTGCTACCTTGCCACAATTCTCAATTTTGAGTTTACATTATGTATAATATGTAATATTATGTAATATATGTGTATATACATATATATGTAATATATGACTTTTAAAAAACTCTGGAGTACTTAGTCCATAGTTATAGTAGGTACTTAATAGAATCAATAATAATGGTCAATTATTTTACTCCTGTGTTAAGTATAAGATGTTTCTATGGTGTTTATGTTGTAAATATTTTCTCAAAGTATTTGAATTTGCCTTGTGTTCAAAAAAGGAGGCCATTTTATTGGAGTGTGCTTAGTGGAGTGACCCAGTCTGTGAAGGTGAATATTCTAATTTTGGCTTTACTAGATATCCTTGGGTCAGCTCTTTAACCTTTCTGACCCTCTTATTTCTCATGCGAAAATTGGAAATCATAATGCACAACTTCTGGCTTTGTTAGGAGACAAAGAAATGAGGTGGAAAAAATGTGCTTAGTGTTTAGCATACAAACGATTTTATTGTTTTGCTATTCTTGCTGGAGCCAAAACTACTGTATAATTTTTTTTTTTTTTTTTTTGCAGTTTTTGGCCAGGGCTAGGTTTGAACCTGCCACTTCTGGCATATGGGACCAGTGCCCTACTCCTTTGAGCCACAGGCGCTGCCCTATATAATTTTAATTAAATCCTTCTTTGAAGGTTTTGTAAATTGTATTGATTACATGGAGTGATCAATTGCTCTGTTATATGGAAATTAGGGTGGTGACATTTTTGTCTTCTACTTCAAGCATCTGTTTGATTTTTACCGGAATATTTGGGCAGTGGAAATTCTGGACATAGGTCCAAAAACTCATGTGTAAAAGAAACATAACATACATTACTTTTCTGTATCTTAATTTTAGCTCAAATTCTCATTCTCCTGTTTGAGCTTCCACCCTTCTTTCTAGGGTTATATAAAGGTTTGGGGGACACAGGAATAAGAGTGGAAAATTCCTCTCTAGTCACTGGTATTCACTGGTTACTGCTGGGAATTCTTGGACCAATATCAGAAAAACTCCATTCTCCTTACAGGTTCTAAATTGATTGGCTATTTCCAAAGGCAATGCGTGAAAGGTTTAGAATTTTAATAAAACAGACAATCAGAACAATTTTTATAGCAACATCCTTTTATTTTCTATTTAAAATAAGTTAAATAAAAATCAGATATTATCCACATTGTTTTCTTGATGCATTGCTAATTGGGTTTCATTTTTCTTGCTTTGGTCTAACCAGTGAAGTCAGTGAAGTGATATTTTCCCTTTCCACTTAACATCTTGTCTTTAAGAAGTGGACAAAAAGCAGTTCACTCACAGTCAAACTCAAAGAAGCTCACCTTTGAAAGTGAGGTGAGCTGCCTTCCTCTTTTATACCTGGAATGACTGACAGGGATGACATTTAATTGGAATGTTGCCTTTCTCATTGCAGGCAAGCATCCTCTATTTTCCAGTGGAATATTGCAAAGTAGCAAGCCATGGTAGCCAGCCTCTGAGACAGTGCCTGTGGATCCTGACTTTCTGGTATTCTTGGTCTTGTATTCCCTCCTGGAATCAGTAGGCTTGCCCTTGTAACCTGTAGAACATTGGGGTATATGGCAGTGTACAGCTTCCAAAGCTTGCTCAGAAAAGATCACATGACTTCTGCTTTGTCTTCCCTTGAATCTCTTCCTTGGGGAACTCCAGCTATCTTGTTGTAAGGATCCTCAAGCACCTCCATGGAGAGAACTTGAGGCCTCCTACAATTAGCCGGATGAACTTCCAAGCCAGGTGGATAAATCGTCTTTGAAGCAGATTTTTCAGACACAGACAAACCTTCAGATGACTGTAATCTCAGCTGGCAACTTGACTTATAAGAAAGACTGGGCTAAAATGACATAGCTCTCCAGTCCGAAATTTTTGACCCACAGAAAATGTGTGAGTGAGACAATAAATAATTATAATTTTGAACCAGTAAGTTTTGGGATAACTTGGTATTCAGAAATATAACTAATACACAAGCATATAAAAGTTCTTATGAATAGCTGCAACATCTTTATCAATAATCCTCTATATTTTTCCCTGTTTGTAATATATACAAATTACCTTTTGGAAATGATGGGGCTAAATTTTCATGGTCCTACACGCTCCAAATGACAGTCCATTTTTGCCAAGTTCACCTTTTTTTCCAAAAGAAAGATTAACATATGTCTAATGACCATGAAGTTTTACTCTTGGCTTGTTGAGACAAGACAGTTCAGAATTCTCCTGGCTGTGTTCGCAAAGCTCACTCAGCTCCTTCGTCTGACTCGCTTAAACTTGTGCCAGTCTTGGTGAAGGCAGGTGGGGCTCAGGAAAATTTTTGCTGTTTTTGTGCCAAGCTCTGGGGAAAAGAAAACATGAGAGCTGCTCTCCCTTCTGTATTCTCACCTGCTTAGGCTTCCCACAGTCAAGCCTTCTCTCCAGGAGTCAGGGCTCTTAGGGTCCTCCCTGCAGGACCTTCTGATGTCTCTGCCAAATATTATTGCTAACCAGTAGACCTATCCCTAGTCTTCTTTTGTGTGTATGCACATCTGTGTATGTGTGCATGCATGTGTATGTATGTGTGTATGTGCATCTGTGCACATGTATGTGTGTGCATGCATGTGTATGTGTATGTATGTTTGTTTGTAGGTGCGTATGTGTAGGTGTATGTATGTGCATGTGTGTATATGTATGTGCGTGTGTGTGTGTATATGTAGGTGTATGTTTGTGTTGGGAGAGAGGGAGGGTGTGGAGATGAGAGATGTGCAATCTTTCTCTCCCAAATTTCTTCTAAATATATTATCTCCCCCTTGGATATTTTCTATTCAAGTTATTTAAGTTCTTAGACATTTGAAAACCAAAGCCAGAAAGACGCTTTTATTTTTTTATTTTTATTAAATGATAGCTGTATACATTAATGTAAACATGGGGTACAGTGTAGAGTTTTCATATACATTTTGAAATACTTTCATCAAGATGGTTCACATAAATTTCACGTCATTTGCATAGTCATTGTGTCAAAACGTTTACATTCTAGTTCTAGAAAAGTTCACTTGTACCCTTGTTAGACAGAAATATAGGTGATCTTTCCGGTCACCCTCCCACCACCCAGCCACCCTTGTCCCCTCCCCTTCCCCACCCCCTCCCCATATTCTTAGGCTAGAATTAAGTTGTTTCTTTCATTTGAGAAGTATATATTAATTTCATAGAAGGACTGTGTACATTGGATATTTTTTCTTCCATTCCTGTGATACTTTGCTAAGAAGAACATTTTCCAATTCCATCTATGTAAACATGAAGGAGGTAAAGTCTTTGTTTTTCTTTAGGGCTGCATAGTATTCCATGGTGTACATATACCACAGTTTATTGATCCATTCGTCGATTGATGGGCACTTGGGCTTCTTCCATGACCTGGCAATTATGAATCGGGCTGCAATAAACATTCTGATACAAACATCTTTATTGTAATGTGATTTTTTATCTTCTGGGTATATACCTAATAGTGGAATTGTAGGATCAAATGGCAGGTCAATTTTTAGTTCTCTAAGTGTTCTCCAGACGTCTTTCCAAAAGGGATGTATTAGTTTGCATTCCCACCAGCAATGTAGAAGTGTTCCCTTTTCTCCACATCCACGCCAGCAACTCTGGTTTTGGGATTTTGTAATATGGGCTAATCTTACTGGAGTTAGGTGATATCTCAAAGTAGTTTTGATTTGCATTTCTCTAATGATTAAGGATGGTGAACATTTTTTCATATATCTATAGGCCGCATGCCTATCTTCTTTGGTGAAATTTCTTTTCAAGTCCTTTGCCCACCTTGCAATGGGATCAGTTGGGGGTTTTTTTGTTTTTTGTTATATTAATAAGTTTGAGTTCTCTATGGATTCTGGTTATTAAACCTTTGTCAGAGACATAACCTGCAAATATTTTCTCCCACTCTGAGGGCTGTCTGCATGCCCTACTTACTGTGCTTTTGGCTGTGCAGAAGCCCTTTAGTTTAATCAGGTCCCAATAGTGTATTTTTGATGTTGCTTCTATTGCCCATGGGGTCCATCTCATTAAAAATTCGCCCAGGCCAATTTCTTCAAGTGTTTTCCCTGCACTTTCTTCAAGTATTTTTATGGTTTCATGTCTTAAGTTTAAGTCGTTAATCCAGTGAGAATCTATCTTAGTAAATGGTGAAAGGTGTGGATCCTGTTTCAGTCTTCTACAGGTCCCCTGCCAGTTCGTCCAGCACCATTTGTTAAATAGGGAATCTTTTCCCCATTCAATGTTTTTTATTGGTTTATCAAAGATGAGGTAATGGTAGGTAGCTGGATTCATCTGTTGGCTTTCTATTCTGTTCCATAC
>NW_003852412.1:29786159-29787444 GCF_000181295.1 Otolemur garnettii
CCTGAGTCATCTTTTGAATAATTTCTTGGGACATCTTTTGAATAATTTGTTGAGACATTTTTTCAATCATTTCTTGAAATTCTAGCTCTTTCCTTTCTTCCATTCTATTAATCTTGTTTACTATCCACATTCTGAACTCAATTTCTGTCATCTCAGCCATCTCTTTACGGGTTAAATCTTCAGATACCTCTGCCATGTCCTTCCTTGGGGGGGGTTGCTCTACTTTGGTTATTCCTACTACCAGAGTTTTTCCACTGGCTCTGCCTCATCCTGGATTTACTCTGCTTGGCTAGGTGAGCTGGTAGGAGGAAGTTGGGTTGGGGGCTCTGGGAGTGATATTTTGCTGGCCTTTTTGGGCAAAGGCTGGGACTAGTGTCTGAATCTTTTCCCCTAGAACTTTGCCAAAGATGCAAATATTGCTATGGTCTGAGAGCCTAGAGGTCTGCTTGTCTCTATCTTGTTTACAGTTGGTACCTGCTCTACCTTAGAAAATCAATTACTCTGGGTTAATATCTCAGCTGTGGAGAAATAAGAGTGTTTAAGTCACCCTTCCCCTTACTGGCAATGATTGGGAACAGAAAACCACATTTTCCCTCAACCACACCCCCAGGGTATCACTTTAAATAGTTGGCAGGTGATTGGCCCAGTTCAAATGATATGAGACAAGTATCACAGTTAACACAATTCTCAGGTGGTGGAGTTTGAGAGGTCTCTGGCAACTGTACAGCAGGGATCTTCTGGCAGCACAGGTATGGCCCGCTCTGGTGTTCTGTGGGGTCAGAGCGACCTGCCCAGCAAATATTCTAGGGAGGTTGATGCCTCCTATCCCCCCTTGTACCTTTGTCACACCCAGTCACTGGAGACCCCGGAGGGCTGTGACCTAGTTGCCCAATAAGCGAATGTGGCAGGGCTCTGTGTCTGCCAGAATCAAAGTGGACCCAGTGCCAGCTCCACTCAGTTACTGCTCTATGACCCCCACCAGCAAAGGGAACTGAGGCTTGACTATCTTAGGCACTCAGTGACAACTGGAGAATGTTCCAGCTGAGGACAATTTGGGCCAGAGAAAAACCCGAGAGCATCAGAGATTCTCCCTCAACCACCAGTTAATTTGCCCAAATCAAGAGATCCAAACCTGTTGACCTGGTCAGTACCCACTCCCTGGTTGGAAAGATCACAAGGTTTCTAGCAACTAATTAATAGGAGTCTACTAGGGGTATAAGTGTGGGTCACTCTGATGCTCTGAGGAGTCAGAAAGGCCTTTTCAGTGGATAATCTGGAGTAAGGA
>NW_003852412.1:29788380-29795313 GCF_000181295.1 Otolemur garnettii
AAAAAAAAAGGAAAAGGAGGGCACCACTAGGAAAATTACTTTTTTTTTTGAGTATATACAAACAAGTCTCTTTTTCAAAGCGGTGCGGTTCCAGTTTAAAAATATATATATGCTGTAGTATATTTTCTAGACAACAGGTGGCACTGTAAGTGGTCCCTATGCTACTACCAAAAATAGGGGAAAAGAGGGAAAAAGAAAAAAAAATTATATATATATATATATGTGTGGAGAATCTTTGCTGGCAGGATGCCAGATTCTCCCTACAACAGTTCCTGCAGAGTGTTGGGTGTCTTGGATTAACTTCAGATGCCAGATAGGTCACTGCAGATCAAATTGAGTTCTCCGCGCTTCTGGAGGAGGTGTTATGGAGACGCCATTTTGGAGATTTTACTTTACCTCTGGTTCCTGTCTGGCCGCCTGCTCCTATCTGTCCTCGAATTTGGGACACAAGTTCACACTTCGCCAGACTTTCTCTCAACTCCTAATTTCCCCCGAACAGAAAACCCTTGTGGTCCGCGGGGAAAAAAGCTGGGGCCGCCCCTTTTGCGTCCGTGTTCAGTTTGTTTCCAAAATGGGAGGGGCTACAGCCACAGCCGCCTGTTACAGTGGGACGTCCAAAAGATTTTTCAGTGTTTGTAGGAAGGGAACCGATTCCCTGAACTCAACTCCTGGTTTCCTCTCAAACAAATTTGTGTGGTCCGAGGGGAAAGAGCTAGAGGGCTCCTTTTGCCCTCGGAATTTAGTTTGTTTCTGATGGGGGAGGGGCTATAACTGCTGCTGCTGCAGCACGTTCAAAGACTCTTCAGTGATTGCAGGACGGGAACTGATTCACCCTGCCGGTTGCTGTGTCAGTGCAGCTCCACACAGACTTCCAAAATTATAGGATGGATCAGTTCCCAAGCAGAGTCCCTTCCCCTTGAGTTTCTGTCCAAATGCCTGGATCCCTGACACCCCAAACTGGGTCCAAATGTCTCCCATTTCTGGCCGCCAAATTCCGCCTGGGAATCAACGCCTCACCACACTCTCCGCAAGAGAAGCAAACTCCCCACGAATTGGGCACAGGAGCCTTTCATGGGGGAGGGATTGGTTTCTGTCTCTCAGAAAGCAAGCCGCGGATCTGGTGCTGCAGGGCGCAGATGGTGCCCTTTCAGCTGCTGCCCTGAGTTTTTCTGGCTGACACTATAGTTCTGGGCTACACTTCCAATCCAGCAATTCACGTCTTTGCTGCTTGCCCTGCGCTGCTTATCCGCGCAAGGACTACACGCAGAAGAGATTCAATAAGCCCACTCTCACCTGAAACCACCAGGAGAGTTGACTCAGGGATGCATTACCTCTGCCATCTTGCTCCGCCCCCCAAGATAGACATTTTCAATAAGATGCTCAAATGCATAATGGATGTTACTTTTTTTCCAGGAAGAAAAAGAATTAACATCTTGAAGAGTTACATTTATCATGATAGTATTTTTTAAATCTCTCTTTTGAATTGAGTGCCCCCATGAAGATGTAGTAAAAATGAACTACTGCTTTTGTGCCTGAGTAGGATAAGCTGATTTTGGAAGGCAGCATGGGTGACATTGGTCCATGTCACCCTGTTTAGAAGGTGATGGAAAGGGTGGCTCAAGGCAACACTCTGAACTCATGGACTGTGAGGGCTTCACACCCTGGGCATGACCTACTTCTTTCATAGATGGGATTTAGTAATGACATTGACCGAAGTAAAGAAAAGTGTTTGATTGGCTGATTTGAAGACAAGTAGCTTAGTTCTACCTGACAGAATCAGAGTGTATCAAATCTTTACTAACCTTATTCATCTTTGAGCATTTTAGTTCAAAAAACCAAAATATGCTCATATTAAGCTAAGAGATTCATTCCACTAAAGATAATGTCTTTCAGACAAGATAACTGGGGTTTTATTTACAATGGCTCCTACTTGCTAAACATTATGGGAATTGGGAAAAAAGTAAAGCTTCCGTGAAACCAGAACAACAAAAAGTCCTGTGAGTAATGCCACATAAAGCAGAATGGTAGCTTTAAAATATTATAATAAAAATGGAAAAAACATACAAGATATATGTATATGCAATATGATGTCCAATACAAGATGTTGTATTTTGGATACAACAAGGCATATTGTGGGTGTGTGAGCACACACAAAAACACAGAGTAAAATGACAAAGAACTGTAAGTGTTAACAATGGTTATGTCTAATTAGGGGTGTTTTAAAGATTTTAAATCTCTTTTTACTTTACCATATTTTTCAAATGTTTTACTATGAACAGTTGTTACCTTTATCATTAGAGGAAAAGTAAATGTTATACAATACTTAGTTTTACAGAATGCTTTCTATAGTCTTTCCTATTTAAGAGAAGCCATATCGTTTCAAGTATAAAACTAGCCAACATGCAAAACTTTAATTGGGTTGCAGATTCTACATTACAACATTTTCTACTGCAAAGTTGCTATGTTTTCAGTCTGATTTTTTCTACTAGACATAATGCAGTGTCATTGCCTTTGCTGATACCTTCCACTCTTCTCACTGAAAATTGATGCTTGTAGCTCCCTTTAACATGAATAATAAAACCATTTTTCTTCAGAAGTCTTTTCTGATAAAACTTATCCTAGTTTTGATTACTTTTTTAAAATATTCATCTTCTGTCTATTAAATGTATAAGATTTTACTTTATGGTTATTGCTATATTGTTTCATAATTCTTCACAAATGATTTTCTGTTGAAGCATCCTTCCATGTCTAGAGAATAACTTCTCAGAGAGATTAGGTCTTTCCTATAGTATTTTTCCCCCACAAAACAATTAGAAGAGTGAATCTATAGAAATCATGAGGCTGAAAGTAATATAGTTGGACTGAGAATACTGTGAGAAAAACTGAGCAGAGGTACTCAGCGAAATCTGACTTTTGGCTGCTGCTTGAATGAACTCTCCACTCAGGTCTGCCGAGCAGTGTTGGTCAGACCCAACCACTGCATTCCTGTGGGTCCTGCTGCCCAAAGGGGGGGGGACCTGCCACCTTAAGGCCACCTTAAGGCCTTCTAGGTCCTTAAGTGAACTCTCTTGACTGAATCTAAATTTTACAGGACAAATTCTAGATTTATTTTATATATATATGTATATATATATGATGAACAAAAATGTATTAATAAAAATAAAAAGATTTTGTGAAAATAGAAAGTTGACAATATTGTGTAATGGAGTTAAATTGAAATCGTTTCCACTCAGATCTGGAACCAGGCAAGGTTGCCCATTGTCTCCACTGCTTTTTAACATTGCAATGGAAGTTTTAGCCATCGCAATTAGGCAAGAAAAGGTGATCAAGGGTATCCATAGAGGGTCAGAAGAGATTAAACTTTCAGTCTTCGCAGATGACATGATTGTATATCTGGAAAATACCAGGGATTCTACTACAAAACTCTTAGAAATGATCAAGGAATACAGCAGTGTCTCAGGTTACAAAAGTCAATACTCATAAATCTGTACCCTTTATATATACCAACAATAGTCAACCTGAAAAAACAGTCAAGAACTCTACTCCATTCACAGTAGTGCCAAAGAAGATGAAATATTTGGGAGTTTACCTAACAGAGGATGTGAAAGATCTCTATAAAGAGAACTATGAAACTCTAAGAAATAGCTGAAGATGTTAACAAATGGAAAAAAATACCGTGCTCATGACTGGGAAGAATCAACATTGTTAAAATGTCCCTCCTATCCAAAGCAGTATATAATTTTAATGTAATCCCTATTAAAGCTCCACTGTCATACTTTAAAGATCTTGAAAAAATAATACTTCGTTTTACATGGAATCAGAAAAAACCTCAAATAGCCGAGATGTTACTCAGAAATAAAAACAAAGCAGGAGGAATTACACTACCCCAGACCTCAGACTATACTATAAGTCAATAGTGACCAAAACAGCATGTTACTGGCACAAAAACAGAGAGGTAGATGTATGGAACAGAATAGAGAACCAAGAGATGAACCCAGCTACTTACTGTTATTTGATCTTTGACAAGCCAATTAAAAACATTCAGTGGGGAAAAGATTCTCTATTTAACAAATGGTGCTGGGTAAACTGGATGGTGACCTGTAGAAGACTGAAACTGGACCCACACCTGTCACCATTAACTAAGATAGACTATCACTGGATAAAAGATTTAAACTTAAGACATGAAACTATAAAAATACTAGAAGAAAGTGCACAGAAAACTCTTGAAGAAATTGGCCTGGGCAAATATTTTATGAGAAGGACACCCCAGGCAATTAAAGTAACATCAAAAATACACTACTGGGACCTGATCAAACTAAAAAGCTTCTGCACAGCCAATAACACAGTAAGTAAAGTAAGCAGACAGCCCTTAGAATGGGAGAAGATATTTGCAGGTTATATCTCCGACAAAGGTTTAATAACCAGAATCCATAGAGAACTCAAACGTATTAGCAAGAAAAGAACAAGTGATCCCATCTCAGGGTGGGCAAGGGACTTGAAGAGAAACTTCTCTAAATAAGACAGGCACATGGCCTACAGATAGATGAAAAAATGCTCATCATCAGAGAAACACAAATCAAAACTACTTTGAGATATCATCTAACTTCAGTAAGATTAGCCCACATCACAAAATCCCGAAACCAAAGATGTTGGCCTGGATGTGGAGAAAAGGGAATACTTCTAGACTCCTGGTGTGAATGCAAACTAATACATTCCTTGTGGAAAGATGTTTGGAGAACACTTAGAGAACTAAAAATAGACCTGCCATTAGATCCTACAATTCCTCTACTAGGTATATATCCAGAAGACCAAAAATCACACTACAACAAAGATATAGGCACCAGAATGTTTATTGCAGCCCAATTCATAATGGCTAGGTCATGGAAGAAGCCCAAGTGCCCATTGACCCATGAATGGATTTATAAATTGTGGTATAAAAAATTGTCACATCTTTTTGTACCCAATAAATGTATAAAGCTATAACTTGTCAACATATCATAAAAATAATATAGTATTGAAATTATAAAGTACAGTGTTATTTAGGCAAACGTTCTGTTAAAGCACAGGCTATGAATGAATGTGTGTGAACAGTTGGTGATAAACATTACTTCCTATTGGGGTCTTTCCCCAGTGCCACTGGCACTAGTGCTTTTATGGAACACTTGTGTCCGCAGAGCTGCAGCCAGAAGCAGGCTTTGGGAAACTCTGGTTTGAAAGAATTAGGTCTGTAAGTAAACTTTTAGAAAGCTTGTAATTGACATTAAAGCAAATAATAGTTAAATTGTCAGAATACTTGATTAAGGCTCTAGATATTAGCTGCTTTAAACAACTTCAGTCAGAGAGATCTGTGAAAAATATGAAGCTCTCAAAACCTAAGTTAGGGGCGCATGTGTTAAAAATTAAAGAGAGAGCAAAGGGATTCTCAATTTTTAGAAAGGCCTATTAATTTTTTAATTGATTCACTAGCTCAGTCTGGGATCAAAGTCAACAAAGCAGCAAAACAGAAGGCAGTGGGAAAAGATGGAAATACTCTAATAATGTCACCGTCAGTGGTTAGCTGTGCTCCAGAAGCCAGTTAGAATGGTTGCAGGAGCTAAGCATCCCACTGGAAAATATCAAAGCCCCTCCTCTTTGGTGAAGTTGCACTTCCCGCCTGCCCTGCCTCGGGTCCCTGCTTCTGGCTGCAGCTCTGCCGACACAAGTGTTCCATAAAAGCACTAGTGCCAGTGGCACTGGGGAAAGACCCCAATAGGAAGTAATGTTTATCACCAACTGTTCACACACATTCATTCATAGCCTGTGCTTTAACAGAACGTTTGCCTAAATAACACTGTACTTTATAATTTCAATACTATATTATTTTTATGATATGTTGACAAGTTATAGCTTTATACATTTATTGGGTACAAAAAGATGTGACAATTTTTTAATATGGTGTGGGATGATTAATTCAAGTTGATTAACATATACATCACCTCAAATATTTAACATTTTTTATGATGTAAATGTTTGAGAAATACTAAAACGTATGGCATTCGTTCATTGGCTGTGTTCACCACACTGTGCAGTAGATCTAAGCAAGACTCAACCTCACCCTCCTGCCTGTTCCTTCTGTCTAGCTGAGACTTTGTGTCCTCTGATGGCGGCCACCCCATTTCCTCCAACCCACCTTCCTGGCAGTCACCATTCTACTGTCAATTTCTATGAGTTCAAGTGTTTCAGATTCCACACATAGGTGAGCACATGCTGTATTGGTGTGTTTGGCTTATTACATTTAATGTTCTCCAATTCTGTCTGTTTTGTTTCAGATGGCAGCATTTCTTCTCTTCTTAAGGCTGGCGATCCTTTGATGGACACTTAGATTGAGTCTGTAACTTGGCCATGGTGAGGAATGCTGCAGTGAAACTAAGAGTACAGACATCTCTTCAACACGCTGATCAGAGACCTTTCCAGTAAATATCCAGAAGTGGGATTGCTGGATGATACAATAATTCTATTTTCTAGGTGGTTTTGTTTTTTGTTTTTAAGAGACAGAGTTTCACTATGTTACCTGGGCTGAAGTAGTGCGGTGGCACAATCATAGCTCACTGTACAAAAAGCCACGGGCTCAAGACATCCTCCTGTCTCAGCCTCTTAAGCAGGCATCCTCAAACTACTGCCCGCGGGCCACGTGCGGCCTGCCTCGGACATTTATCCAGCCCACTGAGTGCTTTTGCCACCACTGCCTGTCCTGCTTAGTAGCCGACTGGTCCCGGGCCCGCAGTCCAGCCCTCCAATGGTCTGAGGGACAGTGAACTGGCCCCCTGTTTAAAAAGTTTGAGGAACCCTGCTCTTAAAAGTGCTAGGGGCTCGGCGCCTGTAGCTCAACCAGCTAAGGCGCCAGCCACGTACACCTAAGGTGGCGGGTTTGAATCCCCAGCCCGGACCCGCCAA
>NW_003852412.1:29795491-29802667 GCF_000181295.1 Otolemur garnettii
AAAAAAAAAAAAAAAAAAGTGCTAGGATTACAGGTGTGAGCCCCTGTGTGTGGCCTATTTTCAGCTTTTCAAAGAATCTCTGTACTGTTTTCCACAATTGCTGTACTAATTTATATTCCCATTAAAATTGCATAAAGGTTCAGTTTCTTCACATTTTTACCAAGACTGATTTTTCATCTTTTTGATAATATGTTGCCATTCTAACAGGCATAAAGTGATAATTCATTTGGTTTTAATCTACATCTCCCCAGTGATTAGGGATGTTGAGCATTTTTTCATACATCTGTTAGCCATTCATGTCTTCTTTTGAGAAATGTCTTTCAGGTTCCATGGCTATTTCTTAATCAAATTATTTATGCTCTCTCTGTACAGTTGTTTAATTTTTTGTATATTCTGGGTATTAATTCCTTATCAGACATATGGTTTGCCCATATTTTCTCGCAATCTCTAGGTTGTCGTCTTCACTCCATTAATTGTTTGTTGTGCAGAAGCTTTTTATTTTATGTAATCCATTTTCTAATTTTGCTTTTTTCTCCTGTGCTTTTGGGATGAAATCTAAAAAATCATTGCCTAGATCAATGTAATGTAGTTTTCCTATGTTTTCTTCTACTAGTTTTACTAGATTTGAGTTTTTAATCCATTTTGAGTTGCTTTTGTACATGCTGTGATTTAGGGTCCAATTTAATTCTTTTACATATGAATATTCAGTTTTCCCAACACAATGTAATAAAGAGACTGTCTTTCCTCCAATTGTATATCTTTGGCACCTTTACTGAACATCAGTTGACCATAAATATGTGAGTTAATTTCTGGACTCTCTATTCTAGCCCATTCGTTGATATGTTCATTTTTATGCCAAAACTATATTGATTTGCTAGTTATTATTGCTTTATAGTATAATTTGAAATCGGATAGTGTGGTGCCATCTACTTTTTACCTATGATTGCTTTCACTATTCATTATGTGTGTGTGTGTGTTTGTGTGGTTCCATATAAATTTTAGGATTATTTTTTCTACATTCATGAAAAAATTACATTGAAATTTTGATAAGAATGGCATTGCATCTTTAGATCACTTTGGTCAGTATTGTATTAATTCTCCCAATCCATGAAGACAGAATATCTTTCTGTTTATTTCTGTCTTCTTCAATTTTTTCATTAATGTTTTATAGTTCCCAAGGTAAACATCTTTTGCCTCCTTGGTTAAATTTATTCCTAAATATTTTTGTTGTTTCTGTTATTGTTGCAGCTATTGTAAATATGACTGTGTTTTTGATTTCTTTTGAAAAGTTTGTTGTTAGCATACAGAAATGCTAATGATTTTATGTATTGATTTTGTATCTTGCAACTTTACTGAATTTGTTTTATCATTTCTAACAGTGTTTTGGAAAAATCTTTAAGGTTTTCTATATACCATGTATAAGATAAGTGTTCTCCAGACAGCTTTCCAAAAGGAGCGTATTAGGTTGCATTCCCACCAGCAGTGTAGAAGTGCTCCCTTTTCTCCACATCCATGCCAGCATTTCTGGTTTCATATATACCATGAAATACTATGCAGCCATAAAGGAAGATGGAGACTTTACCTCCTTCATGTTTACATGGATGAAGCTGGAAAATGCTCTTCTTAGCAAAGTATCTCAAGAATGGAAGAAAAAATAACCAATGTACTAGCCCTATTATGAAACTAATTATAGCCTAAGAATATGGGGAGGGGGAGAAGAGGGAAGGGGGGTCAATGGGTGGAGGGAGGGTGATTGAAGGGATCACCTCTATGGTTTATCTCACAAGGGTACAAGTGAATCTTTCTAGAAGTAGAATATAAATGTCTTAACACAATAACTAAGAAAATGACATGAAGGCTAAGTTAACCTGTTTGATGAAAATATTTCAAATTGTATATGAAAACACCACACTGCATGATTGCATTAATGTACACAGCTATGATTTAACAATTAAAAAAAAAAGAAAAAAAAAAGATCTTGTTGTCAGCAAATAGCACAGTTTTATTCCCTTTTCTATTTGGATGTCTTTTATTCCTTTTTCTTACTGTATTGCTCTAGCAAGGACTTCTAATACTGTGTTGAATAAAAGTGGTAAGAGTGAGAATCTTTGTCTTCTGGATTCTGAAAGAAAAGATTCCAATTTTTCACCATTTAGTATAATATTAGCTCTGGATTTAATATATATAGTCTTTATTGTGTTGAGGTACATGCCTATCACAAAGGATATGAAAGAATTTTGTCAAATACTTTTTTGGCGTCTAATGAAATGATGAAATAATTTTTGTCTTTTATTCTGTTAATGTGGTATATCACATTTATTGATTTGCAAATATTGAACCATCCTTGCATCCCAGAAATAAATCCCACTTGATGATAGTGAATGATCCCTTCAATGTGTTTTTAAATTTGGTTTCTGAGTATTTTGTTGAAGACTTATGCATTTAGGATATTGGATTATAGATTTCCATTCTTGTGATGTTCTTGTTTGGCTTTAGGATTAAAAAGATAATGCTGGCCTTGTAAAAAGAGTTTGAAAGTATTGCCTCCTCCTTGAATTTTGGAACATTTTACAGAGAATTTATTTGTTCTTTAAGAGTTTTGTAGAATTCAGCAGTAAAGCCATCAGTTCCTGTAATTTTTCTTTTTTTGGATAGGGGATTTTTTATTACTTATTCAATTTATTACTTATAATTCAATTACTCATCCATTATTGTTCTCCTCAGATTTTCTCTTTCTTCATAATTAAGTCTTGGTAGGCTGTTATGTGTCTAGGAATTTTTCCATTTCTTCTAAGTTATCTGGTTTTTTGGTATATAACTGTTCATATCTCTTATGATCTTTTGTATTTCTATGATGTCAACTGTAAAATCTCCCTTTCCATTTCTGATTTTACTCAATGTGTGTCTTTTCTCTTTTTATCTTGGTTAGACTAGCTAAAGGTTTATTAATTTTGTTTATGTTTTCCAAAAAATCATTTAGTTTTTATCTTTTATATTGTTTGTTCTAATTTCTATTTTATTTATTTCTGCTCTGATATTTGTCATTTATTTCCTTTTGCTAACATTGGGCTTAGTTTGTTCTTCTTTTTCTATTTCCTTGAGGTAGAATATTGTTTATTTGCTCTCTTTCTTTTTCATGATGTAAGCATTTATTGCTATAAAATGTCCTCTTAGAACTAATTTTGCTGCATTTGATAAGTGTATTGTATTTATATTTTCATTTGTCTCAAGATTTTTAAAAATTTCCCTTTTAATTTCTATATTAAATCATTTGTTCAGAAGCATGCTGTTTAATTCCCACGTGCTTGTGATTTTCCAAAATTCTTCCTGCTATTGATTTTATTCAAACTATTATGAACAGAAAATACACCTGAAATGATTTCATCATTATTATATATGCTAAAACTTGTCTTGTGGCTAAACAATTATTCTATGTGCACTTGAGAAGAATGTGTTTGCTATTGTTATTGCATGAAATGTTCTATATGATTCAAGTCCAATGTTTTCTTATTAGTTCTCTGGATAATTTGTTCATTAATGAAAGTTTTCTATTGAAGTCTCCTACTATTTTTTTTTCAAGACAGAGACTCAAGCTGTTGCCCTGGGTAGAGTGCCCTGGCATCACAGCCCACAGCAACCTCAAACTCTTGGGCTTAAGCAATTCTCTTGCCTCAGCCTCCCAAGTAGCTGGGACTCCAGATGCCCACCACAACACCTGGCTATTTTTCTTTGTTGTTGTTGTTGTTGCAGTTGTCATTGTTGCTCTAGCTGGCCCCAGCCGGGTTTGAACCCACAGCCTTGGTGTATGTGGCTGTCCCCCTTAACCACTGAGGTACGGGCACCGCCCAAAGTCTCCTACTATTATTATATTGCAGTCTATAACTCCATTCAGATCCTTCAATATTTGCTTTACATATTTAGATGCTTCACTATTGGTGCATAGGTATTTACAGTTGTTATATCCTCTTGATCAACTGACCCCTTTATCAATATATAAAGTCCTTCTTTATCTCTTTTTACAGTCTTGACTAAAGTATATTTTGTCCAATATGAGTATTGCTACTTCTGCTCTCTTTTGGCTTCAGTTTATATAGATCTCTCTTCATTCCTCTACTTTTAGTCTATTTGTGTCCTTAAAAATGAAGTGACTCTCTTATATGCCAGCATAAGGCTGGGTCTTAGATTTTTATCCATTCATTTACTCAATATTTTTTATTGGATAATTTAATCCATTTACAGTCACAGCAGTACTGGTAGATAAGACCTTACTACTTTCATTTTGTTGTTTTATAGTTATTTTGTAAATGATTTGTTTCTTTCTTCCTCTCTTGCTATCTACCTTTGTGGCTTGATGATATTCTATAGTGGTATGTTTTGAATCTTTTCAATTTTTGTTTTGTGTTTCTGCTATAGATTTTTGCTTTTTGGTTGCCACATGGTTTACATAGAACATCCTGTAACAGTTTATTTCAAATTGATAACAACTGATAACTTTGAAACAATTGATAACTTTGATTGAATATGACTCTATACTTTTACTTCCTTCTCTTTCATCTTATGTTTTGGAAGCATGTATCTCTAGCTACATGAATGTTTAAGTTAATTTTCTTCCCTGGATGTCACTTATCAGTATTTGGTTGTAAACTTACTACCAGATGTCTCCTGAGATGCCTCATATGTCACCCTAGAAAATTGGTCTACGGTTTACTCATGTGTTGTGTTTCTTGAGACATACTGATTTTTTTCCTGTCCCTTTCACAAACATTTTATTGACTCAGAAGCTATTCATAAAAGAAGCACTGCCCTGTCTATTTAGAGAATACCTCAGGAATTTTACATCCCAACACCAGGGCTATCAAAACAAGAAAGATAAGAAACATGTTTTTGAGGGGAAAGATTGGCTACCCTAGTAAATTAGACTTGGTTTGGGGGTTTGGGGCTTGTCTCTGTTGGTATTCTAACTAAGAAAACAAAACAGCTGGTATGCACAGAAACTAGTACAAGCATTTCCCCCACATTTTCCCCTTGTAGTATTCATAACTTCTTCATAAAATGAAAAGTGTCCTGGCTACATTGTGCTAAATATGCCTACAGGTCCTCTTTTTTTACTAATTTAATCTATATCAGCTATAAGTTCTTCACTGAAACCCTATAACACAGAAAATAATTTAAGAGACTATTCCCTCAATTTTCGCAAAGATGATACATAACTAGGACATCTAGAAGCAGAGGAGAGAAGTTTGTTCTTTATATACTATATAGGTGTTGTAACCATTAGGGCTTAATTTTCTCAAAGCTTGCTTATAATGGCTGATAGACATTCAAGTCTGCTGCTGGATATCATTCACAGGATGTGCATTTTCATCAGCAAAAGAATAAGAGTCAAAAGGCTTCAGTGCTGCAAATGGTGAAACCAATATGCAAAGAAAAATTCAAGATAATACCTCCCTACCTAACTCAATATATTTTTTCTATTGTAGATAATATAGATTAATTTTGTTGTTTATTGAGATATAATTTAGTACAATAAAATTCATCCTGTTTATGTGCATAGTTTAATGAATTTTGGAAAATTTATACAGGCATATAACAATCACTAAAGTTAAGACCTAGGATGTTTCCTGATGACGCTTTGCAGTTAATCTCCTTCCCCTATCTCTAGACACTGGCAGCTACTGATCAAATTTTTGTTTCAAAGTTTTATCTTTTCCAAAATATTAAATAAATTGCATAATTCAGTATGTATTATCTTGAGTCTGACTTCTTTCTCTTAGCTTACTGCTTTCCAGATTCATACATGCCATTGTATGCATTTGTAGTTCTTTCCTTCTTATTGCTACATAGATAGAACAATTTATCTGCTCACTAGTGAGTGGACATTTACATTGTTGCCAGCTTTAAGCATTTATAAATAGAGTGCTTAAACATCCATGGGTAGTCTTTATGTGGGCTTAGGTTTTTAGTTTTTCAGGGTAAATACCTAAATGTAAGTTTCACCTTGTCAACAGCCAAACATTTTTCCAAAGTGAAATTCCCACCAACCATATATGAGTGTTTGAGCTGCTTTGGCATTTTCAGATTTTAAAAAACATTTGAGCCATTCTTACAGCTGTGTGGTGGTGTCTCAGAGTGTCTTGCAAGTTTTAATAGTTGGATTTATAAAATCATTTATGAAAAACACATCAGATAAATAAAAGACACCAGAAAGGCAGTTTCCATTGTTTTGTTGGCATTGGACATTGGTTCTTCACCATGTCTTTCTGCCCATGTTGGACCACTGGACCTTCATTAACCATAAATTACAAGCATACAGAGGCTGAGTGTGGGTGGCTTCAACAGGAGTAGGAAGCTGCTCTATGGCAAGCTTGGGATCTTGTTATCATAGGATTTCTAATATAATCATGGGGAGCTTTGTGCTTCTTTTCTCATATAGTGTGTCAGGAAACAGGGAAATAATGATGCTCATTATTGCTATATCTGAAAAGTAGCCAGGTATTTTCTGTAGTCTTTCAAAGTGAGCCACATATAGAAAATTGGCTCTTGCCACAGTGAGAGGGGAAGAAAAGTTGCTAGAGCTACAGCACCAGTTTGCTTTTTTCATCCTTGCGGAGGCCAAGCAACTTTTCTTCTTGCCTTTGTTTTGATTGTCTGGGGGAGGGGGGGCTTTTGATCACTCTCCTCTTACTCTTGCTCTTGCTGTTACTAAATTTTGGATTAAGCCAACCATGGTGGCTCACACCTATAATCCTAGCACTCTGGGAGGCTGAGGCAGGTAGATCACTTGAGCTCAGGAATTAGAGACCAGCCTAAGAGCAAGAGCCTGTCTCTATTAAAAATAGAAAAGCTAGCCAGGTGTCATGGTGAGTGCCCTCAGTCCCAGCTACTTGGAAGGCTAAGGCAGGAGGATCCCTTGAGCCCAAGAGTTGGAAGCTGGTGTGAGCTACTCTACCTGGGGTGATAGAGTGAGACTAAGAGAGGAAAGAAGGAAGGAAGAAAGAAAGGAAGGGAGGGAGAAAGGGAGGGAAGAAAAAAAAGAGTAAAAATGAAATGCTGGTTTGAATTGAGGCACTCCCTCACCCTCCCTATGTAGTTGTAGTGTGGACTCCAGAGGCGACTAAGCCAGGACCTTCTCTGCCACCTGCACATGGCAGGTTCCTTCTTGGCTCTGTTCCTTTG
>NW_003852412.1:29820732-29826145 GCF_000181295.1 Otolemur garnettii
AAAAAAAAAAAAAGAAAGAAAGAAAAAAGAATTCGGCAGCACTTATGGCTCACTGGGTACGGCACTGGCCCCATATACCAAGAGTGGTGGGTTTGAACCTGGCCCCAGCCAAACTGCATTAAAGAAGTAGCTAGGCGTTATATGAGGCAAAAGAATTGCCTAAGTCCAGGAGTTGGAGGTTGCTGTGAGCTGTGATACCACAGCACTCTACCAAGGGCAACAAAGTGAAACTGTCTCAAAGAAGAAAAATAAACTGCAGTCCCCTCACTTCATTTCTCATTTTTATTTTCAGGCCCATGACTTAAAAAAATGGGATTATTCCTTTCTTTTTTCTTTAAAAGCTGGGGTTGGGAGCTTGCTGGTGCCTACCCAACACCAGCAGCCCACCACCACTTCTCAGTTGCTCTGCCTCAAGTGCTCACTTGTAGATCTTTTCAGTTGTCCTCTTAAGGAACTGTGTTTACAATTCAAATTTCAGAGCTGCAGGGAAGCACACAGGCCATAGAGCTCACTCAACCCATCTTAAATGAAGAAACTGAGGTCCTAAAGAGAAGTGCTTCCTTCCAGTTAGACAGCTCACGTCTAGCACGAGTGGGGTAGAGCCTGCCCCAGACCGGGTGCTTTCCGCCATAGACAATGCGGCTTACCTTTTTCTTTGCCCTGCTTATTATTGACCTTTTCTCTTTGGGCTCTTTAAAATGATGGAGAACATGAAATTCTCAAAATTCTGTTTAATTTAAGTTTTACTTTTTAGCACACAGACTTTAGATACTAACCCTGATTGTCTTAAAAAAAAAAAAAAAAAAGCCCATATCTTATTGATAGAAATTCTCCAAGCCAATCGTTATTTAATTCTCTGTTTCCTAGGACCCTCATCCTTTCCAGTTGGTTATTATCAGGCAATAACCTTTTCAGCTGTCTCTATTTCTTAATTACTTTATTAATTGTAATCACATGAATTGATCTCACTGACATTCTAAGTCTGACTCACTGAGGAAATGCGTCTGATATGCACAAGAGACACCCATAACCTCACTCCCTTCACTTGTCGCTTCCAGTATGTACACTGATACCACGAGGAGACAGAGGTGGCTGCTCGGCAAACTGGCCTTTATCCTGCTCGTAATTAGGATGTCCTTTAACAATTCTGTCTTTGCCTTTCTTGCTTGATCACACACATGGGACTTATCGGTGCATTTCTACTCTAACTTCACTCTTTAATCTTTAACATAGAAGGAATGTTTTCCCTCACTTCATCTTGTAGTAATCCTCTATTTGTAATTATAGGGTGAAAACTTGAATATAAATGTGTTTTGGTACTTCAGGGTTTTTACTGTAGTACCGTATCCTAAGGGCCTGATACTCAATTCAATATTTAAAAAATTTTAAGTCAAGATGTAAAATTTTGTGTAAAATTTTAAGTCAAGATGTAAAATTTTATGTAAAGATGGTGTCTGAATGTGTGTTATTTGAGAACTCATTGTTTTTTCATCATGACAAAGTCTTCTGTTGAAAACTTTACCCTGCCTCCAGGTTCCACTTACATAAAAACAGGTTCTTATGTATAAGCTTCTCATTCTTCTATACAGTCTTTTCTGTATTTATATTAGAATGGTTTATTGGGAGGAAATTAGAACTGATGATTATAATCTGTCTCTGTGAAAAAAATAAGGTTAGACAATGCCTACGCATGTTTATTTGCAGTTGGGAGAAAATCAGCTCCAATTTTTTTTTCTTTGCAGTTTTGGCAGGGGCTGGGCTTGAACCCCCAACCCCCAGTATATGAGGCTGGCACCCTATTCCTTGAGCCACAGGCGCCACCCAGCTTCAGTGTCTTAGAAAGAAAAAAAAAATGGTATAAATTTAACATAAGGCTAGGTGCCATGGCTCATGCCTGTAATCCCAGGGCTTTAGGAGACTGAGTGGGAAGGATTGCTTGAGGCCAAGAGTTTGAGAGATGCCTGGGCAACATAACAAGATTCCATCTCTATAAGATACAAAAATTCACTGGGTATGGTAAGATCTGCCTGTAGTCTCAGCTACTCAGGAGGCTGAGGCAGGAGGATCCCTTAAATCCAAGAGTTTGAGGTTTCTGGGAGCTGTGATACCAGATCACTCAAGCCCAGGCAACAAAATGAGATCCTGTCTCAAAAAGAAAAATAAAAACTCAAAATGCAAATATGTTTCAGGAAGAAAATGGTTGGTATATGTATATCACGGAATACTATGCAGTCATAAGAAAAGGTGGAGACTTCACATCTTTTATATTTTCTGGATGGAGCTGGAACATATTCTTCTTAGTAAATTATCACAAGAATGGAAAAAAAAGTATCCAATGTACTCAATACTACTATGAAATCAATATATAATCACCTACACACTCATAAAAATGGCAAAACATAACTATAGTCCATAAAGTAGAAGGGAAGAAGAGAGAGAGGGACGGGGAGAGGAGATGTGGGAGAAGGGAGGGTATTTGGGGGGACCTCACCTAATGTTCATGATGCAATGGTACATTTCAAAACTATTAAGAAATGAGTATAACTGTGATGGATGTGTTACTTGGATCAATATAAACATTTCACATTGTATATCTAAGCAGTACCCTGAACCCCATAAATGCATCAATGTACAAAGTTATGATTTAATAAAAAATAATTATTAAAAAAAGTGCCATGTTTCTGGCATGGTAGAAATTTGGCTAAAAATGCGATTTTAAACCAGTACTGGAAACACCAACTGTAATGTAACTGAAATATTTAGGGAGAATGCTTTCAATGAGAAATACTTAATTTGGCATTATACATTCTTAGAATGATGTTTTTATTAAATGGAATAATGAAATATCTTTGATCTATTCCTACGGTTAAATATTCTGTTTTTGTAAGTAATAGTATTTTGGTTTGAAAGGTGAAATTCTTTATTCTTCAATGTTAAAACTGGGATTTATGGGCTTAAAATATATGACAAACTTTAAATATGAAAAAATGCAAATATCTTTCATGAAGAAAATGGTCATCTGGACACCACCCATGGGCAGATTTCTGTTGTCACTGGGGACACGTGTTCAAAGACCCAGCCCGATGAGCTACATGACAGAGTCCCTCCGGGTGTCTCAGAGCCTGCAGAACATTGTCCAGAGATGCTCCCCAGAGATCTCCATCTCAGCCCATCCCAGGTGAAGCTACTTACCTCTCTACCCTACTGGATCATGCACTCATCCAGCCCAAATCTGAGACCTGGACGTCACTCACCTGACTCTTCCCCCGCCTGTTATCTACCAAATGGTTCCACCCACATGGTAGCTAAGTTCAGTTTTGCCCACGAGGCTCCCTCATTGTCTTTCCTGTTTAACCTGTTTCCTCTAGAGCTGCTGCTGCAGCCTGGTTCCTCATCCTCTCTTTCCCAATCTGCAGGGTGTCCTGAAAGTCCCCATTCATAGGGGAAAATGGGAAATTGTAGCTAAATGTAACTTTACTTACAAAATATTCATTACAAAATTTTATAAAATACTAGCAAAATATTCTCTACAGGTTGGCCATCTCTTTATACAATTATTCATACCCTTCTCACATAATTCTGTCTGTCAAAGTTTTACCCAGACTTCAAGACTCAGCTCAAGAATCTTTTTCTGGAAAGCCTTCCTCGGATCCCAATCAGAGTTGATTTTCATTGTGCCCCCTTTTTAATTTGTGCACACTCGTATTACACTGTGTTGTCATTGCTTGTTTATAGATCTGTATTTCCTTTAAGACTGTAAATTCCTCAAAGGCAGGAGCTAGGACTTTCTTTTTCCTTCTTTCTTTCTTTTTTTTGTCTTTAGTGTCTAGTATATTATCTAGCACATAGAAGACTCTCAATGAATATTAATTGAATGAATAGAGTTCATAATCCCTTGAAATTTCTCCAAGTTCTATTCTATGATTTATAATTTTATATTTATTTTTGTTTTCAACATCAATTCAAATGTCAGGGGCCAATTTGTTGTTTAACCATTGCTTCTATCAGCTTACTTGTAAGTAGTAACTGTTCCTTGTCTGACCTAGGAGGGAGGATGGAGGAGAAGCAGCCTCCTAGTGCAGCAGTGAGAACAGCTCAGAGCAGCATGGGAGGGGTGTGGCGTAGAAGTGAGGGGTGGCTTTGGAAGGAAACCTATCTTAACTTAAATTTCAATTCTGTTCCTTATTCCACATGTCACTTTTGACAAAATCAGTTGGCCTTTCAGAGTCTCAAATTTGTTAATTGTAAAATGGTAATAAAATAACACCTGACTCCTAAATTTGTTGCAAAAATTAAGTCAGGTTATTGGTATGGATGACTTACTATGTAGTCCTTGGCATATGGTAACTTCTCCATAAATGATAGTTGTTATAATTATCATTATTTTTATTGCATTCACCTCTAGAGATCACAGACAGAAGAAGTATGATACTGCCTTCAGGACACAAAGGTACTCCTCCTTTAAGGTAAGTATACTATTGGGATCCTTATACAATCTACAGGACACAGGAAATTATTTGAGTTACTATTTTCTCAGTTCTTGCAAGGCTAACTGGTGCCATCCTTTGCAGAGGAGAGCTGTGATTCATCACATGGATGGCAAGTGTTAGAGAATGAGTCCTCTCCCAGTGAGAAAGGTAGAGTGGCTCCCACACTCAGCAGGGTGGTGAGCTGGGTCTGTGTTCCTAGAGTCAGTGAGAAATTGTTCAAGACAACTCAGGACGTCTTGGGTTAGTGCAAAGAAAAAAAGGAGGTCTTTTTGGTACTAGAGAGATACCTTCCAACTGTGTTGCACTTCCAAGGCAGAGGAAACAATTCTGTGGTCAAGAGACCACTGCAGTGGAGGTCAGAATACAGACAGATGTCACCATTTTAGAGCACTCACTTATCACTGAGGGCTTCTGCATCATTACAATGGGGATGAGATGCAACCTGTCGATCTCACGTGCTCTCAAGTGTTTTAAATCACATCACACATTTGAAAGTATTTTACAATGTATAAAGTGCCATGCAAATCTCAGTTACTATGAAGAAGACTCTTCGACTTCACGGCCACCTTGCTTCTTCCATCAGATGCCCCTGATGGACCCAGATCTCCAATGCAACTTGGCTGATGCAGAGATGAGGAAACAAGTAACTTCAGTTGAAATTGTCAACTTTGATTTATTCTTTTTCTGTCTTTCATTCTCCCACTGCTGGGCTTTCCGTTGGCTATTAGATTTACTTGTGTGATCCCATGAGCTAGTCCTAACTGCTATCCCGAAAAATGTTAAAATCTCAAAGCATCTGTTAGCTCCGCCAGGCCACTCACTCAGCTCCCAGACCACAGGGAATTGCCCAGAAGGCCTGTGTGCGATTTTAAATCCACTGAATGTGTTCATTTTCTGATCTGTCTTTGCAGGTCAGTGAAGGC
>NW_003852412.1:29827615-29830288 GCF_000181295.1 Otolemur garnettii
GTGCAGGGACAGTGACATGACCAGTCAGAGCTCACTCTCAGTGCCCCTGACTTTTTCTGCTCTTGACAAAGCTGTGATGGGTACTGTCAAGAGCTAACAATTTCAGAAATAGTTCTGATGACCTAGATACTTTCCTTTGTTAGCAAATAATTCCCATGGCATTAGTGAGTCCCCCTTTATTGAAGGATTTCTCCCGTGCTATCAGATTAATCTCAAGGAACTCTGTTCAGCAGTCTGTGCTTTGTGCAAATTAGGCTCTGAAAAGAGACTTGCTAAATTGAATTCTGTTAAGAAGCATAACTCTATTTTCTGGGTTGGCTTCAAAGACATCTTGAAATATGAACATCTTTGGGGTTTTTTTTTAGAAGACATTATTTTAATCACTAAGCATGGGCCAATCTGATTTCCCAGTGAATTACCCAGCCTCTGTCTTTCGCTCCAGAGTCTTAGTCATTTGTGCCAAAGAATGATGAGTCAGAAACACCTTGTTTTGCTCAAATGGCTTGAATGTCCTGCTTTGGAGACATCACATCTATTGAGCCATGTGAAATTGCTGACATTTGACCATTTTTTATTTACAAAGATGGTAGTTTTATATGGTTTGATGTAAGATATCTTTTCTCCCTGTCTTGTAGGAATGAGCTGGACTTCAAGGCGCAGACAGAAGAGAGGTGCTTCTCCTGGCTGCCCCACCATCTCCATGTCAACAGGGGATGGGAGGCTGAGTGCCAGCTTAGCTCAGTCAGAACCAAGTTCCCGGGCTCTGCTCTACGGACAAATGTGCCAGCTGTGGATTTTTAGTGGGCATGTCTTTCCAATAGCTCATCATTTTATTATCACTTCTCAACACTTTACTCCTCAGTTCCTGCTCAGCTTATCAGCCTCTGTACTATCAGAAGGCAACCAAACCATGCTTCTAAGAAGCTTCTAGCAACCAGCACATGACTTCAGTCATTCCAGAGCCTCCCTTGATAATGTCATGAGGGATTTTCCTTTTACTCAAAGCTAATGAAAATAAGATGCAGTGAGTGCTGAGCAAACCTCATTTGTGAATGCCCAAGAATTCTTTTATGATTTCCTAACAGCAAAAGTGGTACATCTTGCCTCTGCACACAGGGTTCCCTTCCTCTGAGGAGGTAGCCCATTATTTGTTGGTGTGTGGACCCTAGAGTGACTTTGGGAGAAGGTGAAGAACCCATAGGTGGGTGCTGAGTATTGGAGGAGGAATAAAGAAGGCAAAAACTCCTGGGCCTGTCCTCTACCACTCAGATCTACCCCGCAGTGTGTTTGCTGCCCCTGGGATGCTCTGCCTGTGACAGTAATAAAATACCAGATCAGGAAATAACCTTAAAAGTCATCTAGAAGTACAATTGTTGACATTCACAAATCAAATCAAAATTATAGAATCTCTCCCAAGGAAAGATCCTGTATTTAAGTTTAGAAGTCTTATGTAGACCTTCTAGCTGGTTGCTAGAAGTCTGATGGAGACGAGCTCCCTGCGGCCCTGTTGCTTTTCACTTCAGAGCACCATCATTAATTTTGCTAGCAGAGTTTTCTTCTTTAAATGGATTTAGATTTTTTTTGATAATAAGTAATTTTTTTTAGTAATAAACATAAACAGAAGCTATAGTCTCCAGGCCAGGAAAACCTGACTGGGGAGCGCCACCACCTTACGTTACACAAGGGAGGACTGGGGACCGGGGCGATAGAGTGACTTGCTCCAGATTTTAAAATTTTCCATCATAAACTGGAAAGAGACTCCAACTCTGCTCCAGTGAGCTCACTTCTGGTTCTTTGTTCCTTCCCTGAGTGTTGTGTTCTGTGCCTCTCTCTTGTCCCCATTCTTACACACAGGCACCTGGAAGCCACACTGCAGTGAAGAGAACTTGGCAGAGACGTGTTACGTGTGATCTTCCACTTTTAAATCCAGGAGATGCAGGCAGAGACTACACCAACAGCATTAATGGACTTGGCCAATTTGTTGAAAACATTCTTTTAAACAAAAAATAACAAATCATTCATGTATTCAGTTCTTTCAGGCAAAATACTGTATCATTCATGTTTTTCAATTCGGTCACTCAGCTCACCGGCTAATGGAGCACATTCTCCCTGCTTCTGCGTCCTCACCAGCACCAAGACAGGCCTACCTCTGCTTGTTTTTATTTATCTTCTGCAGGAAGCTAGCTGAAGCAAAGAAAGGTCAGAGTTTGAGGAAACTGTTTCATTGACAACATTAAATATTTACTGATTCTCAACTTTATCCTGGCACCATCCCTGCTTGGTGGGTTTATGGACAGAAATGTCACTGATTTGGAAGGCTTTTTCAATGCAGAGATTACAGCAGATTAAGTCCTTGTCTAACTGGTTTTGCCTTTTAGTCTTAAATGATGAAAAGATAAAGAGGAAAAATGGGGATGGAATAATTCATGGGCCAAAGTTTGTTTCCTGTTACACATTCAGCATGTCTTTTCAGAGGTACAGCAGTCACACCTGACACTTTGCTGGCTCTTCTGTGGGAGGAAAGACACAAGACTCAGAAGGCCCCCACCTGTAAAATAGGAAAATAAATTATGCCGATCTGGAAAATTTAAACAAGAGAGCAATAAAAGCTGCTCTTCCCCCAAACAAATGAATTGACAGGAATCTCAGTGGCAGCCCCATAAGGCAGGAGAA
>NW_003852412.1:29832357-29838556 GCF_000181295.1 Otolemur garnettii
GGGGTGCAGTTTCTCCACAATACTCAGGTGCAAGAAATGTTATATCACACAGTTGTTTTTCTTTCTTTTTTTTTTTGTTAATTCAAGTTTAAAATTCTCTCTCCAGAGTATGGGAGTGTCAATTCCCAGTAGCAGTCATTATTGAAGTGACCCTGCTCTCCCCGTGCTGTCAGACATGCCTGGAATATTGCTTGGTCCAGAAAATCTAGTAGAGACCTCCCGTCCCCAGCCGATCACAGACATGGCTTTGGTGTTTATAGTCTGGGGCAGAAAAGTCCATTCACAGGCAGCAGGCTTCCTTCCTAAGCATGGTACAACTCAGGCAAGGCAGTCTGGTTCTCACAGCTGGGGCCTCAGGTGCCATCAGAAACCTTGCCATTTCCAGGGAAATGTGTTAGAAGGCCTGGCTGTCTGTCACTTGCACAACTTAAGTCACCCCCAGGGCTCTGTCACTTACCTCCTTCAACTGCAATGCTAGTTCTGTCTCTGCTTCCTCAAATATGAACATATGTCACATAATAACATGGTAGTGACAATTTGTAGAATCCAGATTAAATAACCATGTCAAACAAAATCCTGGGAGGGAGCAGTCACCTAGTTTCCAGATAATAATTTTCCATCAAGAAGCACAAGTTAGCCTCACCCACAGAGGCAAAATTGTGGGCTCAGAACACAGAGTCTCACTCGTTTGCTCATTAAAGACGCTATTGCAGTGGCAAGAGCAAGATAAAATCGACATCTCAATAAATCATCCTGCTACAGAGGGACTGAGCAGGGCCCCTTCAGTCTCTCGCCTCCCTGCACCTTCAAACAAGCAGCATTCACATGCCCCCATGTCTTTCTCAGAGCTCAGAAGATTCCAGGCTGGCCCGGGTTATGCAGGCCCACACCAGGGCCACGGCCATCATACTTCTTCAAAGATCACCCAACCTTCTCTCTCACTGGGTCATGTTCCCTCCAGACAACAAGCTTATTCATGTCCCTCCTGGTCATTAACAAGAAATCTACCTTTGACATCAATGTCCCCCTGAGAATGTCTCACCTCTTCCGTTTCATCCAAACATCTTAGGAGAGTAGCCCACACCCAGTGTGACCCCTCAAGTGCCATTCAGGCCTCACCCCTCAGTCGGGCTCATGCATCTGTTAAGCCCACTGCACTGTACTGGTCACAGACCCAGGGGATAGTTTCCCATTTTTGTCTTGTAGTGCACTTCCAGGGCATCCGGCAGTTGCTGGCATCACCACTGTCCCCGACAGTCAAGTTTGCCTTACTTGTTTCTGTTCCTTCTCAACCAGGTGTCCCCCCCACCCCTGCACCCACCACCTTCCTTCTGGGCTTACCCAGCCTCAGTGTTAGCTCCACACTCTTCTCATCACTGATGCTCCTCCAGGGGGAATTCATTGGCCCTCAGGATTTCAACTACGACTTGCATGATAATGACTCCCAAACTCAATCTCTGACTCACCAATTCCATCACCTGCTGGGCACTCTTTACATATTTCAGATTCAGTTCCTCAAAAACTAAGGGTAGGTAGCGAGCCCTGCCCTCCAGCCTTCTTCACCTGGGTTGGTGTCTTCTCTCTACCAGGGCAAAAGCTATCAAATGTCAGCCTCGACTTTTCTGCCTCCCACAGCCCCCTTCTTCCAAATGATCATTGGATCTTGATGGTTTCTCAAGGCCATCCTCTCCACTGCATTCCTGCCACCACCCCGCTTTCTCCAAGGCACCTGCTGTCCCCTGGACCAACGCAACCTCTCCTAACTGGTCTCCTGGCTTCTAGCCTTGCCCCCCTCCCTCCTGTTCTCTCTAGGGCTGCTCGAATGGTCCATGTACGAAACACACAACTGACCAGTCTCCGTCTGCAACAGCCATTCTGCACCCCACTGCGGATGCCGGGCTGGGCTCCCAGGGGGCCTTAGCGCCTTTGTCCCTCGCCACGACTCCACGCTCAACCAGCTGTAGTTCCCTGCAAACGCTCTAGTGTCTTTCTGCTCTTCAATTCCACTTTTACTAGTAGATATGTTAGATTCTATACATAGAATAGTGTTAGATCGGTGTTATAAAGGAAGTTTCCAGCTTATTGTACATTAGAGTTTTTATGCTTGGAGAGGGAGGATGAGAGAGAAGAGACCCATAGCTGTTTACACATTTCAGTGGCCAAAAGTGTACTGGGCCTGCGATATTTGTGTGCCCTGTTTAAAGTTGTTAATAACTGTGCCAGGTATTAGGTTTTTACTCCCAGGATTTCGAGACCTGGGAGGACCTGTCAGTTATGAGGAGCGCACTGCCCCCTGGAGGCTCCGTCGGGAGCAGCGCCTTGAGGCCGCAGTGCCAGGCGTTCTACAATTCCTTAGAGCTAGTTTTACTGAAAGACCTTTTGTATCACTGACTGTTATTTGTCCCAACATTCTTTCCCAGATGTCTAATTCTGATCCACACAATTTTTTATTTGCTCCATGGAGTGTTTGGGGAGAAAGCGCAGGTCGGACCTGGAAGACCACGTGACTGAGAGTTCCTTGGGTTCATGTCTGAGGACTTAGATCTCAGTCTGCTAACCCAGGAGTGGAAGATCCCACATTAAAATGGAAAATCAAAAGAAGGAGAGAAAAATTGGGAAGAATATCCTTATGCAGTAAATATTTACTACTGCACTAAGTATATGAAAGACACTGTTTTGTAGAAGTTACCAATTTACATTTGATCTTTTTTTAATTGTGAAAAATGAGTTTTTTTATTATTAAATGATAGCTGTATACATTAATGCAAACATGGGGTACAGTGTAGTGTTTTCATATACAATTTGAAATATTTTCATCAAACTGGTTAACATAGACTTGTGTTACATTTGATCTTACAATGTTGAGGGAAAAGTATTTGGAGAAAAGAACACTTGGAAACACTTGAGGTTGCGATTTCTGTGGATGAATTTAACTCTGATACCATGAAAACCTGACTGTGAAACTGAGCTAACACAAAAGCAAAACTTGCTCTGGGATTTCCAAGAGCTTGTTCTGATAAGAGATCAGAAATGAATCACACAGTCCCCTGCACCTCCCTCCCCACACTTTAATAGGCCATTAAGCTTTGCTGCAAACCCCATTTAGCCTGGCTTTTCCTCTCCCATTTTCAAACAAGAGAAGAAAAAAGACTTTCATTTAATTGTAAGAGCCAACACTGATCTTCACATATATCTATGTGATAGTGACTAATGACAGGTAAAATTATATTTTATATACTTTATTATCTTGCTATATCAATTGACACAGAATTTCCTAGTTAAAAACAATTATTAGGACATAATTTATGTCCATAGTCATGCTGGGAGGAGGATGCCACGAAGCCCAGACCCAGTGGCCGAGAGCCAAGATGTCTGCACTCCTATGATTCCACCCCTCCTTGGGGAATCTGGAGATACCAGGTGGATCTTCTGTACTGCAGGTATCCATGTCTGTATACTGTGCTTATGGTGCTCACCTCTGTGGAGTGCAATGCTAATGTCCTCTTTGGCATCTACCTCCTCCAAGTTCAAAGCTGGACTGCTATGCTGGGAATCTGGCAAACTGAATTGTTCGGAATTTTTTCTCAGGTACAGATGTAGAGATCACTGGACCTGATTTCAAATATCAAGTCAATCATTTTACCTTTCTCTTTATCTGATTACTGTCTGAGACTCCACAGAGGCCTCTTGCATTATCACAGAAATGTACCAAGGTATAATGCCTATCCTCATTTTCCCTCGCATTGCCCTATGAAAGTCATTTAAACATTGTGGTGACTTGATGCCTGCATTTATGAGGTGGAACCAAATGTAAAAACAGCATAAATGATAAAAAAAAAAACAAAAAACTTCATACATGGGGCTTTGTGAAGGATGCCTGCTAGTCCTCATGGAGTTTTTCAAATTTCATAGAGGGATGTTCTTTTATAAATTTGAATTATCAATATTCACTAATGATTAGTCATGACATTGCCCAGTATAGATAGGAAATGAAGCAGTGTGACATGTTTTTCCAAGTATATTGCACATGTTTCACTCGAATTTTTGAGGGAAAATGAGGATAGGCATTATACCTTGGTGGTACAGCTTGGGAGTGGGGACCCCTGAAGGCCTCCCATGCCTCTGCTCCCTCCCCCCTCGGCTCAGCAGAAACAGGAGAACCCAGGATCCAGTGGGAGTGGGAGCAGGCTAGAGCAGCCTCTGCCATACAGCACAATCAGGAAGTGGCAGTGGCAGGGCTGAGAAGGCAGGCCACGGCCATGCAGGGTGAGGGCTGAGGCCCAAGGCCCAGCCCTGTAGCAGGGACCAGGAGTCCCATGCTGACCCATGGGCCCCAGCTGGCCAAGTGGGCCTAGTGGCCTCAGAAGCTCCTGCCCCACCAGATACACATAGGAATGGCTATCTTTGCCGCAGCTCCTGATGTGGTGGGGAGAGAAGGGCTCCCAGGAGAGAGGGAAGGGGCAGGCTTCGCAGAGCAGGTGGCTGCCAGAAAGTGGTATGATCTGCATTTTTACCAGGGGAGCGCTAGTCCTCCCCAGATGTACCTCTCCCAACCAAGAGCAGGCAACTTTCTTGAGGGGCATTTTCCTGAAAGTTTAGGCCAAAAATGTAGGTGTACATTATACATGGGAGCACATTATATATACACAGCCAAACACAGTAAGAGATTAAGCTAAAATCACACAGTGAGCTAGAGAAGACCCAAAAGTATAGAGAGATACAGTTTTGTTTGATCAGAGGAATACAAGCTTATTTGGACAAAGCCCCAGAGTTCCAGTGATAAGAAAGCTAGAAGTCATAGGCATGCAGGCAAATAACCCAGATGCCCTTGTTAGGTGAGGTCGGATTCCTACCAGGCCTGGTCCCTGGGAGAGAGCTAAGGTGAGCTCTTCCCAGGACAGAGGCTCTGCTGTGTTTGATTTGCAGATGTAGCTACTGGGTGACCCTCTGGGTCCAATGCCACAGAGAACACAGTAAACTGAGTGTGACTGTCTCCCCAGAGGGGCAGAAAGGGACAAAATGCTCTGAGCTCCGCAGGCTGGGATCCTGTCTTCAGCCTCCAGCCAAGTCTTGCTGTCACTCTTAGCCTTTCAACCTGGAAAGCATCACAGAAAGACTTTATAGCCATCGGTTATGAAGCAGGAAAAGATGACTAGGCACATTTTTTTTTAGCACCATTATGAGAAAGAAGGAAGGCCCATGTCCTTGCTGTTTGGCTCAAGGCTATATTTTGCAGCACATAATTGCAACAAATAAACAAGGACACAATATTATCTAAGCTGTACTGTTGTGTTCCCAGGATCTGGAACATTTTCTGCAGGAGTCCACCTTTATCTCTAGAGACTGGCAAACAGCTCCCTTTCAGCTCAGACCCTTGACTGGGAACAAGGTGCAGAAAGTGGGCAGCTCCTCCTGCCCTTAGTGCCCCTGATGGGTAATATGTCTTCATCTTTGTTCTCCGTTGCACACATCTGGTTTAATTTTTATTTCTGTTAATTTTGAATGAGTTAGTAACTCAGTGATCCTGGCCATGGATTGCTGGAACTGTGGGATTGTTAGTAAGGATTGAATCAGCTTTTAGGTTCTTAACAGACTCTGAAATCCAGTAACATTTATGATGTGTTTGTTCACTTGGGGAACTGCCAGGTACTGGTGGGAGAAATGGCCAAGAGAGGAGAGTCCTGAGAGCTTGAGGTGTTGCCCTGGCTGGTAACCTTTTTGCAGTGTTATTCCTCCAGACCTACTTGGATTTACAGGAAACTTTCATTATTCCAAACTAATTAAGCATGTAACACTTACTCCAAGTTCTATAAAGTCTATGCTGTGACCATTTCCAGCTATAAATCTATACGCTAAACTTCTGATACCTGTTACTGAGTAAATAATAATGGATACCAACTTAGATCCAGAATCTACCATTGCTTCCCAAGTCCAGGGAGGCATCAGTGATGCACTTTGAGATACATTTGGAAAAAAAATTAACAGAAATAGTTTAGCAGAGAAATCCCAACCCTAGGACTAATAAAACTATGTTTTCTTAAATCTAAATGCCTTTAAGATTATATACTAAAAGATAATCTGTGTACAACATGTAAATAATCATAATTCTCAGTGGATAGTATTTGAATTTCAATTACTGATAGTAATGGAGAGAGTCTCCTCACTTGTTCCCTTGTCATTAGAAATAACAAATTTAATT
>NW_003852412.1:29838840-29842192 GCF_000181295.1 Otolemur garnettii
TTTTTTTTTTTTATTCAATAGCTATAGCTGATTGAGTAAAGCTCAAGGTAATATGAAACCTGCTTTCCTGAAAGTCAGCCTGAAGGTTAAATTAAGAATAACAATTTTCTTTCTGAATTTGAAGTCTCATTAGTGTAAGTGCCAGGATAACAACCCACAGCCTTCCTTAATATAGCAGTTTCCATTTACATACTGTATCCTCAAACCACCTCTATTCTAACACTCTGAGTGTTTTTCTTTCAAATGGTGCAACTTTCACTTAAACATTCTTTAAATGAAACTTTTTGATAATGACTTCCAGTGAAAAACCTGCCTGCCTCAGTAGATGGTAACCAGGACAAGCAACAATACAGACAACAAGAATATATTGCTGAATTCTAGCTAGAAACTTGAGGCTACGGAGGCACTGGGACAAAATCTTTCATTTTGTCAAGTGTTATGGACAGATTGAATACACTGCATGGAGACATTCTCTGCAATGATGAGGCGTGCAGGGAAGTCGAAAAGAACATTCTCACACTGCAATTTAGTATAATTTACCTTCTCCACATTATCTCCACCTTAGAAAACAATGCCTTAATAAAACCAACTGTGACCTCCAAGTTTATGGGTGTTCAACTCTCCGTAGGAGTTTTAGCTGAGCTGAGGAGAGAAGGGCCTCCTTCCCCAAGATTCACCTTCTCTTGGGGAGTCTCACAGCATAGACCAGCTGCTGATGACCTGCTGTGCCCTCCTGGACATTCCCATTCAAACCCAGACACACCCCTGCCTTCAATCCTCTGAGGACACCTGAGAAGAGAATGGCTATTAAATATGACCTTACAGACAAACGGGGTGACAAAAAGGAAACAAACAGAATGACTTAATTCATCTGTTTTCTCCTATTTTGTGAGGAGGCAAGTTTTCAGAGGCAAGTTTCTCCAACTTTATTTATTTATTCATTTACTGTGGTCTTCACTATTTCCTCCTTTCTGATAGCTTTGGGTTTGGAACTTTAGCATAAGTGAGAATCACTGGAAGGGCTCATTAAAATATGCTGAGTGCTGTGCCCAACCCCAGATTTTCCAATTCAGCCAGTTAGATAGGGCCCGACAACCTGCATTGCAAAACAGGAGCCCAGGTGAGGCTGAGGCTGCTGCCCTGGAGAAGCTCTAAGAGACCCACTGCTGCCTGCCTCCCTTTAAGCCAGGCCCATATTTTAGGTCTCTTGGGACTCATCAAGAGACAGATCCTAATTCTAAAATAGAAGGGCCACGAGTTCCATAAAGAAGATGGAATTGACTTCTCTTTCCCCCTCTCTGTCTATCTTTCTCACAAGCTAACTGAGATTGCCTCTGCCTTCATAGCTATCCATATGCCTCCCTCTCATGGAGGTCACCCAACCACATCTCCACAATTCTAAACTGCTTATTTACCACATTCTCACATCTCCAAAAATGGGTTGTATTTCATAATCATGTTGAAAATGCCCTGAGCCTACGGGAATCTGGTCATAGTTGTTCACAGTAGCGTTGCTTCACTGAGTTATGTGCATTTTTGGTACTGCCCAAGTTGATTTCATTGCCATTTAAAATGTCTTTAAAATTATGATACTGTAATTGAGTATTGAAACAAGTAGTTATTGTGTATAAAGAAAGGCGTGGGAATAGGGCAATGGGGATTACATTTGGTATTGAAGCAAATATTTTGTCTAGAAGAATGATCACAATTTCATGGTCTTAAAAAGAGCTATAACAGTTTTATTTTAAAATAGAAACATTTATAATACACCCATACATAGTTTGCAATTTTTTAAATGATGATGAGAAATTTAACCTCACTTAAAAATAAGGCATTTATAGATTTTTAAAATTCTTTCAGGGGGTATACAAGCAAAAATTTGAAGCCTTCAACTCTAGATTGCAATTTCCCAAATGGATTTTACAGTACTCCTTTTTTGGATTAACATAATTTAAGTGTACTATGGAAGTTTAACTGAAGGTTCGCAAGTGCATGAGATGAAGAAGGTTGAAAGACACTGTCTTACAGCCTGGCATTTGATCAGCACCTGGAGGTGTCAAGTGAATGAGGAATGCAACATTTGACAATTTCTCATCCTGTAGTCTTTTCTCATATAATAATAGTTATCTGTTCTGAATGTTAATCTCATTGAAACACAAAGAAAATATCAATTGAGGGATGTGAGAAGCAAATTCATACATTAACCATGAGAGCCAGCAATGGCACAGATGCCGTGAAAAGAATCCAGATTAGAACAGAAGAGAATCAATCAGGTCACAGGCCAAGTGAATAGTCTGACAATTGGACTGCCACCTAGTGAAGAATTACACATACTCTATTTTTCCTGTTTGTTCTCATGTACTTTTGCCTGGGTTTGTAGGAACACGCTGGCTTAATTTGCTTTTGATGGTTGTATTTCTCCCTGGGAGAAAGGGAACAAGTGGCTAAGACCTAGAAAGTGGACTGCAGGCAGGATGAGGTGGATGGAAGCACAGACACACAATTTCTGTGCCAAGCACAGTTCTCCAGACTGAATTATATTTGATATTTGTATTAGTTCTTTCATTATCTTACAAACAGAGATGAAAAACCAGATCAAGCGGTGAAGCACAGAATCCCATGATTTAATGCTGTACAGACACCAGGGGTCAGCATTTCGACACAGATGATTCTGGGGAGGCCTCAGTGTTCTGCCCTGGCTGCTGTGTGTGAGGGTGGATAGGGAAATGGAATTTGATGGACATTTTGCAAATCTCTTCCTTTTGCAGCTTACAATCTTGACGCCTCCCTTTTACATTTAATCAGTCTGCGATTGCCATGGGAGATGGCATCTAACAAGGAGTCCTTCCAGTCTCACTGGCCCTAATGGCTTCAGGAAGCTTCAGTGACCTCTGAATTTACACTAATTTTCCTTATACTAAAAGAGTGACCTAACCTGCAGAGTCCTTAATCTATGCTTAATCTATGCTTGCTTGATAAATGTATTGGATGATTTCCTGGGATGCACTATTTTATTGATAAAAATCTGCTGGAAAAGGGGGCTCGAGAGCTGGTGAGACTGTGATTCTGAGCTTATTTGGCACTTTTGACTCAGTGCTGGCTACCATTGTAATTGCTCTGTCTCTGATCTGTCCTTTCCCTCAACGTCCCTAATTCAGAGTGGGCATGCTACAATATCTCTTAGGACCCACTATATTTTTTTCATAATTAAAAAAAATACGTATAGTAAAATTCACTTGTTTGGGTAAATAATTCCTTAGTTAGGTGTCACTGGCTCAGGGTCCTACAAGGCTGCCATCAAGGTGTCAGCCAGAGCCGTTGGGAGGGAGCCACCAGAGGAAGCGTCTGCATC
>NW_003852412.1:29842579-29844238 GCF_000181295.1 Otolemur garnettii
TCTCTTGCTCAAGCTGGTATTGAACTCTTGATCTAAGGCAATCCACCTGCTTTGGTCTCCCAGAGTGCTAGGATTACAGGCTAGAGCCATCACACCCAGCTGCATTGATAACATATCTTGAAAGTGCCATTCCATCATATTTGATTTTTGCTGTCTTCTATTTATTAGAAGCAAAGAGGACTACACAGCATTGTGAATACCACAGGGTGGGGATTATTTTAGAGGCTGCCACCATGAAGGCTATTGCAGTGGTCCAAGTAGGAAATGACAGAGTTTGAATTTGGCTTAGCCAGGCATGGTGGTACACACCTACAGTCCTACCCACTTGGGAGACTGAGGCAGGAGGATTGCTTGAGCCCAGGAGTTGGAGGCCACAGTGAACTATAATCACATCACATCACTACAGAGTCAATAACAAAGTGAGAACTTGTCTCAATAAAAAAGGTTTAAATTTGGGTAGTGAAGGTAGGATTAAACAGAAGTGTTAATGTTCCTCTTATTGCTAAAAAGGAGTGATATTTAGAAGAACAGAATTGGTAAAACATAATTGTTGATTGGATATGGTAGATAAAGGAATGAAAGATTTTAAAGAAGACTCCAGGTCTCTGGCTTGGGCTCCTGAGTAACTGGCAACACTATTTACTTATAATGATATACTACAGGAAAGGAAAGAAAAGATTTAAGGGTAGTTTTAAACATGCTAGGTTTCAGGCGCCTGTGTGGTTTCTAATTTAAATATATAACCAAGTGGTTATATATTCAAATTTGGTGCTCATGAGAAAGTTGTGGATCAGATGATAGAATTGGCATTCCTCATCACAGACATTGTAATTAAAGCCTGTCTTAGGTCTGGTTTCCTCAAGCATAAATTTCCCAAGTGAGTGACTGACCAGAAATGAAGTGAAGGGATTCTTTCTAGTTCTGTCCCTTGGCTCCCAGATTCACATATTTTACCACTGGATTCACCGTTGGACACACCACCACATAACAACCACTTGCAACTCCACAACCTCACAGTGTCTCTCCTCTAGGCTACACCTCAGCTGTACCTTCAAGATTTGTAAGTAAATGGAGTATGTTTTTCTTTTCAACAAATAGTAGCATATTGAGTCGTAGCATCTTTATTTCGGACTGGTTGGACATTCAACAGTGGCAGTAACTAGATCAGCATTGGTGGGAGGGAGACCCTGCCATTGGGTTCATGCAAAGCCTCCATTGGTTCCACAATGACTATTCTGTGAAGAAGTGTAACATGCCAGCCTTGGTGTGGCCATGGCTACCTGATATCTACCAGTCCAGTCATCCTGTGTAACCAGTTGTATAGAGCTTCTTCCACAATGGATACTCCCTGGTGAACATTCCATGGGTCCATGTAGCTCTTCAGTTCCACATCTCTTTGTTTCCAGCCTTCCAGTCTGTGCTATCCAGTGCTAGATGGTGCATTGCTCAGGAGGTCATGTTTATCCGTCTTTCAAGTCGCTTCTCTCTGCACACAGAATGGATGACCAGATACACTGGCTATTTGATACTGGGACCTCTGTAAGTAGGCATGCTATGCAACAGGGTCAATATTTAGTTTGTACCAGCATATCAAACTGATCTACCTGGGAACCAAGTTTTTACTCCATCATTGGTGGGTTCTCCACTATAATATAGAAT
>NW_003852412.1:29845124-29845935 GCF_000181295.1 Otolemur garnettii
CATTCATTAGATGAAGTATTGAGGAGAGGTGAGAGATGACATTGGCAAAGGGGACAGTGGGACAGTGGGCCTAGAGCCACATTTATAATAAAGAGTGGGAGGTGATAAAATACAGCTGAATAAAATAAATTAACAGTAGAAGGAAGGAAAGAAATAAGATGAAGAATGGGAAGGACTATGAGGTTGAGAGTTGAAAACTATTTTCATTATGCTTTTTGTTTGCTTTGTTCTAATATTTAGAGAGACATGAATAATGACAGTATGAAGGGGGGGTTCCATAGTGCATGATTCCTGAGGAGAAGGCTCTGGAGAAGAGGAATCTAAGCTCAGAAAAAGGAATTGCTTTTGATAATCAGGGACAATCTCCACAATAAAACAAAAGAGAAGAAAAGATTTTAGGGATTTGGTGATAAGAAGTTGAGAGTACATAGTTCCAATCATATAGTTTATTTTCCCTGACTAGAAGGTCAATTGCTAAGGGTTTATGTGTGGGAGAAAATAAGAGAGTTGAGGATGGTGAACAATGAATGAAAGAAAGGACAGATAGTGTGCAGAGTGAGCAGATGACAACAGCCATGAAAAGAAAGTGTAAGGCTAGATTACACGAGACTCAGAGGGCTAGGATTTGCAGAGGATGGAAAAATATTTGTCTGGAACGTGGACCTACTTCCAACCCTGAGGTGCTTGGGAAATTAGGAAATATGCAACTCCTGGTACAAAGGGCCGTCAGGGAAGTGGTATATTACAGCTTTAGTGACAAGCAGAAAGTGCAGGGAAAGTAAGTTTGAGGCTGTCAAAGAATAATTTATCT
>NW_003852412.1:29846757-29850057 GCF_000181295.1 Otolemur garnettii
GGAAAATGTTCTTCTTAGCAAAGTATCACAGGAATGGAAGAAAAAGTATCCAATGTACACAGCCCTTTTATGAAACTAATTTATATCTCTCAAATGAAAGATACATCTTAATTCTAGCCCATGATTAAAATAAATCTTAACTGGATTTGAACTTGATTGGCTGCTCTGGTCTACACTGAAATATTGCTTTTAAGGAACATTCATGTGTGGATATTAATATAGGTCACCATTTTTCTATAATTATAACTACTAATTATAACCATCATCTTTCTCCTCAGTCTTTGACCTCACTCTGACATGATTAAATGTTTTGCTATTTTTCTTTTTTTATCATTATTTTTTTTTATTGTTTGGGCTTCAATGAGGGTACAAAGAATTAGGTTACACTGATGGCATTTGTGAAAGTCCCTCTTATAATTGTGTCTCACTCCCCAAGAGGTGTGCCATAAACCATGACCCTCCATCCCCTTTGCTACTCTCTTCTCTCCACTTGCTCATTCCCCAACCTTTTCCCTCCTTGTATTAGCTCATCTACTGCCTTCATATTAGAACAGAGTACAGTGGATTATTGCTTCTTCATTTTTGTGATGCTTTACTAAGAAGAATGTGTTCCACCTCCATCCAGGTTAATACAAAAGATGTAAAACCTCCATCCTTTTTAGTGGCTGAATAGTATTCGGTGGTATACATATACCACAGCTTGTTAATCCATTCCTGGGTTGGTTGGCATTTAGACTGTTTCCACATTTTGGTGATTGTAAATTGAACTGCAATAAACAGTCTAGTGCAAATGTTCTTATGATAAAAGGATTTCTTTTTCTTCTGGCTAGATGCCTAGTAATGGGATTACAGGATCAAATGAGAGGTCTAATTTGAGTTCTTTGAGGATTCTCTGTACTTCCTTCCAAAAGGATTGTATTAGTTTGCAGCCCCATCAGCAGTGTTTAAGTGTTCCCGTCTCTCCATATCCACCCCAGCATTTACAGCATTGAGACTTTGTGACATGGACCATTCTCATGGTGTTAGGTGATATCTCAGGGTGGCTTTGATTTGCTTTTCTCTGATGATTAGAGACACTTGGCATTTTTTCATACATTTGTTAGCTATTCATCTGTCTTCTTTAGAGAAGGTTCTATGCATGTCTCTTGCCCAGTGATATATGAGATTGTCTTTTTTTGTTGATTAACTTGAGTTCTCTATAGATCCTAGTTATCAACCTTTTGTTCGATTCATAATATGCAAATATCTCTTCCCATTCTGAAAGTTGGCTGTTTGCTTTGGTTGTTATTTCCTTATCTGTACAGAAGCATTTCAGTTTAATTAAATCCCATTTGTTTATTTTTTTTTTTATTTTTTTTTTTAATTTATTGCTGAGTTCAGAACCTCAAGCTGTCCCCCTGGGTAGAATGCCGTGGCATCACAGCTCACAGCAACCTCCAACTCCTGGGCTCAAGCGAGTCTCTTGCCTCTGCCTCCCAAGTAGCTGGGACCACAGGCGCCCACCACAACGCCCGGCTATTTTTTGGTTGCAGCCGTCATTGTTGTTTGGCGGGTCCGGGCTGGGGATTTGAACCCGCCACCTTAGGTGTACGTGGCTGGTGCCTTAGCCGGTTGAGCTATAGGTGCCGAGCCCCATTTGTTTATTTTTGTTGTTGCAATTGCCATGGAAATCTTCTTCATAAAGTCTTTCCCCAGGCCAATATCTTCAAGTGTTTTTCCTGCACTTTCTTTGAGAATTTGTATTGTTTCATGCCTTAGATTTAAATTTATCCATCTTGAATCAATTTTTCTAAGTGTAAATGTGGGTCCAGTCTTTTGCATTTGGTTATCCAGTTCTCCTAACACCATTTATTAAATAGGGATTCATATCCCCCAGTGAATGTTCTTGTTTTATAAAAGATCAGGTGTCTGTAAGAGGTTAGTTTTCATCTCATGGTTTTCTATTTGGTTCCAAATGACAAAGTCTTTATTTTGTGCCAATACAATACTGTTTTGATCACTATGGCCTTGTAGGGTGATACTTTGGCTTTGTTTTTATTACTAAGTATTGCCTTGGTTATACAGGGTTTCTTCTAGTTTCATACAAAATGAAGAATTATCTTTTCCAAATTTTGAAAGTATGTTGATGATATTTTAATGGGGATTGGATTGAATCTGTAGATTGCTTTGGGTAGTATAGACATTTTCACAATGCTGACTCTTCCAAGCCATGAGTATAGTATGTTCTTCCATTTGCTAATATCTTCTGCTATTTCTTTTCTTAGGGTTTCATAATTTTCTTTGGAGAGGTTCTTCATCTCTTTTGTTATGTATATTCCTAGGTATTTAATCATTTTTTAAGCTACTGTGAAGGGAATTTTGTCCATGATTAGCTTCTCATCTTAGCTGTTATTGGCACATATAAAGACTACTGATTTGTGGACAATGATTTTATATCCTGAGATATTGCTATATTTTTTGATCACTTCCAGGAGTCTTGTGGTTGAATCTTTTGGGTCCCCTAAGTATAAGATCATATCAGCAGCAAAGAGTGAGAGTTTGACCTCCTCTGCCCCTGTTTGGATGACCTCTGTTTCCTTCTCTTGCCTGATTGTATTGGCTAAAACTTCCACCACTCTGTTGAACAGTAGTGGTGGTAGAGGACAACCTTGTCTGGTTCCAGTTTTAAGTGGAAAAACTTTCAGTTTTACTCCATTCACTATAATATTAGCTGTGGATTTGTCATGGATGGCTTTGATCAGATTAAGAAATGTGTCATGCCTAAATTCATATATGTTCTAATTAGAAAAAGATGCTGAATTTTATCAAATGCTTTTTTCTGCATCTATTGAGAGAATCATATGGTCTTTGTTTTTGCTTCTGTTGATATAATGAATTACATTTATGGACTTGTGTATGTTAAACCAGCCTTGCATCTGTGGGATGAAACCTACTTGATTGTGATGAATGAATTACTTTTTTATTAATACGTAGCTGTAATATACTGACCAGGATTCTATTGATAATTTTTGCCTCTGTATTCATTAGTGAAATTGGTCTGAAATTCTCCTTTTTAGTTTGGTGTTTTCCTGGTTTTGGTATCAGGGTGATGTTTGCTTCATAAACCATGTTGGGGAAGATTCCTTCCTCCTCAATTTTTTGAAATAATTTCTGTAGTATGGGTTTAAGCTCTTCTTTGAAGATTTGATAGAATTCTGGTGTAAAGCCATCTGGACCAGGGATTTCTTTTGTTGGGAGATTTTTTGTTTCTTCCATCTCAGTTCTTAAAATAGTTCTGTTCAAGAGATCTATTTCTTCTTG
>NW_003852412.1:29850121-29851951 GCF_000181295.1 Otolemur garnettii
TTTTACTTTTCTGTGTCTAGTTAATCTGACCAAAGGTTTATCAATTTTATTTTTTCAAATAACCAACATTATGTTTCATGAATTTTCTGAATGATTCTTTGTTTTCAATTTAATTCATCTCTGATTTAATTTTGGTTATTTATTTTCTTCTACTGGGTTTGAGATTAGATTGTTCTTCTTTTTCCAATTCCATAAGGTGGTTCATGAGTTTGTTGATATGTGCTTGTTCTCTTTTCCGAATGTAGGCATCTAATGTGAGAAATTTCCCTCTTAAGACTTTTTTTGCTGTATCCCACAGGTTTTGGTAATTTATGTCTTCATTGTTGTTATGTTTGAGTAATGATTTCCTCTTTTATCTCTTCCTGAAGCCAACTATTAACCTAAGGTTGCTTAATTACCATGCCTTTGTGTGGAGATGAATGTTTTTGTTGGAATTGAGTTCCACATTCATTGCCTTGTGGTCTAAGAAGAAACAAGGTAAAATTTCTGTTCTTTTAATTTTGGTGAGGTTTTATTTTTATCCTAAGATGTGATCTATTTTGGAGTATGTACCATGTGCTGACAAGAAAAATCTATGTTCTTTAGCTTTGGGATGGTATGTTCTATACATGTCTATTGATCCCATTTGTTCTAGGGTCACATTTATGTCCTTGATGTCTTTCTTTAGTTTCTGTTTAGAGGATCTGTCCAGTTTTGTCAGAGGGGTATTATAAAGTCCCTTGGTATTATGGTGTTATGGGTTATCATATTGCTCAGACCCATCATGGTCTGTTTCATAAATCTGGGAGCATTTAAACTGGATGCATAAATATTTAAAATTGACATGTCTTATTGTTGTATTGTTCCTTTGACCAGTATAAAATGTCCATCTTTGTCTTTCTTAACTTTAGTTGCTTTAAATCTACTTGTATCTAAAAATAAGATTGCAACCCTTCTTTTCTTCTGATTCCCATTTGCTTGAAATAACTGTTTTCCATCCCTTTACCTCGAGTCTTGATTTGTCCTTCAAGGCTAGTTGTGTCTCCTGGAAACAGCATATGGATGTCTTGTGCTTTTGATCCAGTCAGACAGCCTGTATGTCTTCAGTGGTGAATTCACTCCATTGACATTTATTGAGAGAATTGATAAGCATGGTGGAGTTCTATTCATCTTACTTTGTGAAAGTCTGTTGTGTAGTTTTATTCTTTGTTCCATTGTTGAAGCTAAGTTTTGACCTTTAGCTTTTGGGTGTGTACTTTGCTGGTGGTCCATTGTGATGGTCAGTGTTTAGAATAGGTCTAAGTATTTCCTGTAGAGCTGGTCTTGTTGTGGCAAATTTCCTCAGTGCTTGTATATCTGCAAAAGATTTTATTTCTCCATCAATTTTGAAGCTTAGTTTAGCAGGATACAGAATTCTGAGCTGAAAATTATATTGTTTATGAATGTCAAATGTGGATGACTATAGGTGAAATGCCTATATGCTTCTGGCCAAAAAAGCCATTTTAGAGAGCAGTGAAAAGACTTTGTGCAGGCATACTTGGGAGAAACTGAGGTAGAATCCCATATGGCCAGGTTGGTTGCGGGCCTAACTTGACCAAGGCTCTGGCTGGAATGGCATATCCAGAGATGTTCAGACTGAGTTAAGGAATTAAGGTTGACTTTATAAGGCAAATAAAAAAGCCCTTTGGAAAACTGGCCAAATACTCATCAGTAACCTTTCCTGATCTGTGGAAAGTGACAAAGGTCACTTGCTGATAGGTCTGAGAATGGAAATGTGCTCAGGGACCTCAAGAGAAGAAGAATTTACCCAATGGATACAGGGATCTAATGGCACAGATGAAACCTGGGCTC
>NW_003852412.1:29852358-29853394 GCF_000181295.1 Otolemur garnettii
ACATGTGCAGAGGGAAGTCATTGATGTCCAATGTGCATGTGCAGAGGGATTGTAATGAATATTAATAAGGTAAGGTCATTGCTATATAGTATGCATGCACAAGATTGATTATATATAAACCAACAGTAAATAAAGAAGCTTGCCATTTTGCCTGAGTGAGCATATGGTCACCTTTATTTAAAACACAATTTCAATAAGCGTGCTTATTCTTCGCAACTTCGCTTTTCCGTGAGACCCTAACAGCAACACCCTTATGGCAACAGATGACCATTCACTTCTGGCTTGGAAAGTTTTAGTTTGGAAGTATGGTGTCATTCTAATGGCTCTGCCTCTGTAGGTCAGCTGGTGCTTACTCACAGCTGCTTGCAGAATTTTTTCTTTCATCTTGACTTTGGATAGGTTCATTACTGTGTGTCTTGGAGAGGCTCTGTTTGAGGTGAGATGACCTGGGGTTTGATATACATCTGAATGGACTGTGTTGGGGTCTTTAGTAAAACTTGGGAAGTTTTCATTTGTGCTACTTCTAGTAGGGCTTCCATTACTTTGTGACAATCTTCTTACCCTTCAGGAATCCCTATCATTCATATGTTTGAATGCTTCATGGAGTCTCATCATTCTCTAAGAGCCTGTTCTGTGCTCTCTCTCTTCTTTTCTGCCTCTTCAACTACCTAGGTTAACTTGAAATCTTTATCCTCTAGCTCTGAGGCTCTTTCTTCTCCATGATCTAACCTAGTGGTTCTCAACCTTCCTAATGCTGTGGCCCTTTAATACAGTTCCTGTGAGACCCACAGGTTGAGAACTGCTGGTCTAACCTATGTTTGATACTTTCTACTGTGTCTTTACACTCCCTGATTGTCTCCTTAATTTCCTTAAGCTCAGCCATATCCTTTCTATATTCTATATATATCTCGTCCAACTTTCGGTTCTCTCCATTTTTTTCCATCCATTCTTTTTATTGTTTTTATCATCTGTATTTTAAATTTCCTTTTTGTCAAGTATATTAATTCTTTATGGGTGGAGTCTTCTGCAATAGCTG
>NW_003852412.1:29853736-29856573 GCF_000181295.1 Otolemur garnettii
AGTACCCCCCAACCCTCTTGGGGTGCAGGAGTCCCTCAGCCTGTCCCAAGAGTGGAGTTCTGATCCTGGCAGGCAGAATTAAGACAGCTGTACTTTAGGCCCCTGCTAAGACCTTCTCACAACCTTCCCACAATGGCAGCCCCCTGGCCTCTGAGACCTTCTCAGTATGGCTGCCTCCCAGCCACCAAACCTACAGCAAGTCCACTCCAAATGGCATTTGAATCTGGTTGCTGCATACTGTTCAAGTTCAAGTTCCATACTGTCCACTCTTCCAAGATTTCCACTCAATACACAGCTTCCCCCAACAACTCACAACTACAGAAAGGCTCCCTCCTGGGCCAGATCTCCATGGGGGGGCCAGCCAATCCCAGCTAGTCATAATCATTTGCCTAATTCATCAGATTTCCAATTTTATGGATCACACACTGGGTCCAGCTCAACACCTCCTCACTGTGCTCCTTGAGCTATGATTCTGGGTAAGGTCCCCACACCAGGTATGGCAGGGTTCTCTCTTTTTCCTCAGTCATTCTAGAAGAGCTCAGCTAAACTATCCTTCTAGTATGCCATCTCGCTCTCCTCTCTTTTGCTATTTTTTTAAGAGATCTATTTTTAGGCTTTGAATGCAGTGCATTAACTCATCATTGAGAATTGACTACAGATATTTTTGTCTTGCATGTCTATCGGGAGGCCTGACCATTATCATGAGTCTACCAAAGTCCCTGTGGAATCAGACGGCATATAAACTTATGAGAGACAGTAAACATAGATTTATTCTCAGTTTGCAGCTGAGAAAAATTCATTATTCTAAATTGCATCCTTCATTAAACCTGAGGAACTGCAATGCAAATTAAAGACTAATAAAAGTAGATTACCTCAGGTTGTTGAGGGAAGGGTGTGCTTAGGAATGAGGATTCATTCAGTAAGCACTAGGGAGCCAGTAAACTACTTTCCAATAGTATAACTTTCACCATCAAAGTTGTGCTTTTGGAAGATAACTATGACTGCTATGTGGAAGTTGAGGTGGACAGAAGGACTGGAAGCAAGAAGGAAAGTAAGAAGCTAGGGCAAGAGGCTGAGTGAGAAACAACATGAGTGGACTCTAGGCAAGGACCAGCAGTGGGAAGATGGTGATGGAGAGAGCTGGATATACTACCCACACTGGGTTGGCACCTCACTAAACTGCTTCATTTGTCCAATTATACAGAAAGGGCACAATTCCTGAACTCATGTTTTTTCACTACTCTCACTCCAACTTCATTCTTCCTCATGTGCCCCCAAATATCTTGCTTAGCCATGTAGAATTTGTGTTAAAAGGACAGCACATTTCCTGACATCTGTAACGCTAGGGAAGGAGGATGGAAAACAAGTGCATAATTACTATTGCACAGTTTCAACTGGAACTGATTCTTCCTGCCTGAAATGGGCTCTTGGTTTTCCTTGGTGACATTTTCATACCTTCATTACAAGAGAAAGACCTTGGTAACCATGTCACACATTTCCTGTGGTCTGAAACATACCAACTTAATGAGATGATGACCTTTATTTATCTTTAAAATGTGACACCATTAGCAGTTAACCAAACATACAGAGTGAAGGTGACACAATGACTTGGGACACTGAATGTCACATTGTTTTTCTAAACAGTACTTGGGCAAAGTGATCAGAAATTTCCTCTATTGCTAGGACTTTTCATATAAAAACAAATGCATAGTTGGGTGTATATAGTAGACTGCATAACTGTTTCCTAATATTCAGTGCTTCCTCCCCAAATGTATTAAATATATTTATCTGACCCTTTGAAGTTAGATTTGACTATGTGACTTGCTATGGCTAAAGAAATATAATGGAAGTGGCATGTGTGTCCCTTCTGGTGGAAATGTAAGGAGCATTTTTTTGCCATGCTATTTCAACCCTCTGCATCAGCAATAGGCAGTGTAGATTGTGTCTGTTCTCTCTGGCTGGGTCCTCAGGTGAGGAAAAAGTGACAGGGAGCAAAGCCCTCAGCTGGCACAGGATGTAAATGCATTGAGCCACTGAGAGTTAGGAATATTTGTTACCACAGTATAATCACCCTGTATTGATTGATAAAAGGTGTATATCATGTGTCTACTGCATACCTGTATATCTGGAGTCATTTTTATAAGAAAGAAACATTGGGGGGCGGGAAGTGTGGGTGTAACAAGAATAAAAGTTGTTAGAAAATAGTCTTTAAATTGTCACTAGAAATTGGTGAAAATAACCTGCTTGTTCTTTTATGTTGAACTATATGTTGCTATAGAAATGATCAAAAATATTTTTTAAGTGCTTAGGGATAGAAGAGGAGATAAAGTAATTGCAAGCACAGAAGAATAAATGTAGAAAGAAATGGAACGTTCTCTAGATTTTCTAAAAGGATTAGGGAAGAGTGAAATAACAGAAATGCCTCCAATTGCAGAAACCAAAACACCTGTTGGGTGAGTATCTGGATGGCTTTGTCTGGAATTAAACTGTGGGGCTGCACACCCTGCCAGTCCTATCTCAGAGGCCCACGCTGACACTTCATATATTAGGTAGGTCTCTCAGATCTTCCCACCAGGCACTAGGTGGGAACAGTGTGATTGGCCAAAGATTGGCTTGAACTCCAGAAATGAGTACTGTGAAAAGCCTTTTTCGAAGGTGCTAAAGATTTTATCATGTTGTTAGATGTTTTCATGGTTAGTAAAGGAGTATTTCCTGATTTCCTTTGTGTTTCTTAAAAAGATACATGTGTAATGTGAATTTAAAATTCTGATGAGAAAGATGTCCAGTCAGAGGAAACAATCAGTGACTGTCTTTAGTGTTACTTTGAAAAAAGAAAG
>NW_003852412.1:29858383-29861001 GCF_000181295.1 Otolemur garnettii
CAGTTTTGTAAGGATGAAATGTTCTATAGATATCTATTAAATTCAATTATTGTATGGCAAAGTTTAAGTCCAAAATTTCTTTGCTTAGTTTCTTCTTAGAGAATCTATTCAACACTGCCATAGGGGTGTTAAAATTTCCAACTATTATAGTGCTGGAAGATATCAAATTGTTCATGTCTGTTAGGGTCTTGGTTATGAATTGAGGAGCATTTTGGTTGGGCACATAAATAGTAATAAATGATATCTCATCATGTTGAGTGTTTTCCTTAACAAATATGAAGTGGCCATCCTCATCTTTCCTTACTTTTGTTGATTTAAAACCTAATGTATCTACAAATAAAATTGCAAACCCTGCTTTTTTCTGTTTTCCATTTGCTTGGATTATAGATGTCCATCCCTTCACCCTGAGTCTATGTTTATCCTTTAAGATAAGATGAGATTCTTGTATGCAACAGATATCTGGCCTGAGTTTTCGTATCCAGTCAGCCAACCTGTGGCTCTTTAGTGGACAATTTAAGCTATTCTCATTTATTGAGAGTATTGATAAGCTTGGTGGTATTTTGGGTGTCAAGTTTTTCAAAAGACCAGTGGATGTTTTAAATCCTTTCACGACTGTGGAAGTTGGGTTTTGATCAATAATTTCTGAGTAAGTTTACTTTGGTGGTAGAACACTGTAGTGGTCATTATGGAGGATGGGTCTGAAAGTATCTTAAAGAGTTGGTTTAGTTATGGCAAATTTCTTCAACGTGTGACGTCATTAAAGAATTTTATGGCAAATTTCTTCAATGTGATGTCATTAAAGTATTTGACTTCTCCATCATAAATGAAACTCAGTTTAGCTGGATAAAGGATACTGAGCTGAAAGCTGTTTTGTTTTAGTAGATTGAAGGTTGATGACCATCCTCTTCTGGCTTGAAAATTTTCAGCAGAAAGATCTGCAGTCATTCTAATATTCTTCCCCTTGTAGGTTGTTCTTCTTATGTCTGGCTGCTTGCAGGATTTTCTCCTTAATATTAACTTTGTTTTATTTGTATTGAGTTGTGCTGGGGCTCTGAAACTGTCTGCTATGTGAATTTCAGTATCTTTTGCCATGTTTGGAAAGTTTTCCTCCAAAATCTCTTGGAGTAGAGCATCTGTGCCTTTCAGATCATTCTTACCACCTTCAGGAATTCCAATAAGGCAAATGTTTGCTTTTTTGGAGTGGTCCCACAACTCTTTCAGGGAATGATCTATCATTGCTCTCCATTTCTCTTCATCTTTGAGTGTTTAGGAGTGTTCAAAAGCTTTGTTTTCAATGTCTGAGGTCCTTTCTTCTACCTGCTCCATCCTATTGCTGAGGGATTCTACTATATTTCTCAGGTCTTTGAGGGATGCAACTTCTTGCCTCAATTTGTCAAAATCTTTGGTGATTTTTATCTTTGAATTCATTGAATTCTTGAGACAACTTTTGAATTGCTCCTTGAACTTCTAATTCCAATTTTTACTTCAATTCTATTAATCTTATTTGCTATCTAAATTCTGAACTTAATTTCTGACATCTCAACCATTTGTTTATGAATGGGATCTTCTGTTGCATCTCCTTCGTTGTGCCTTGGGGGAGTTGACCTACTCTGGTTATTCATATTGCCTGAGTTTTTCTGCTGATTCCACCTCATGGTTATTTTTCACTTTTTGTTTAGAGAGGCTAGTAAGGTGGAATTAAATTGAGGGCCCCTGGAGATGTAATTAACCAACCCTTCAACAGAATGCTGGGACTGGTGACTGCAGCTTTTCCCCTACAGCTTTACTAAGGTCAGTACTACAGCCTGAGACTCTGTAGACCCACTTGAGTATGACGGGCCTGAGGTGGGTCTTTCTTGTATTTACCTAGACTCTAACCAATCCTAGTGGATCAGTAACTTTGGGTTGAAATCTCAACTGTGGAGGAATACAAGCAATTAAGACACCCTGCCCCCTACTGACAATAACTGAGAGAGGAGAATCAGACCCTCCCTCTACAACACAACCGGGGTATAACCTTGGAGAGTCCCCCAGTGATTGGCCCAGATCAAGAGTTCCAAACCAATTGTCCCAGTCAGCACACAAATCAAGTGGGAGAGTTCAAAAGGTCTTCAGCAGCAGGGGGCCACTGGCAGTTCAATTGTGACTCACTCTGGTGATCCGCAAAGTCAGAAAGGCCTACCTCACAAAAAATTATTCCCAGGGGACTGGTGCCTCGTTTCCCACTTTGTTTCACTGTCACCAGAAGTCACTGGTTACTCCACAGGGCTGCAGACCAACTTTCTCTAATTCTCAAGTACACCAAGTATTTGCACCTGAGTCAAAGAGGAGACAGGGCCTCCCCACCAGGCTGTCTCACTGTGCAACCTGCTGGTGGGATGAGTTCAGGCCTGATTCTCTCAAGTGATCATTGGAAACTGGGGAGTGTTCCACCTGCATCTGTACCCAGCTGGGGGTTACCGTGGAGGAGTGTGGTTCTCTCCCTCAGAGACCATGCCTCTGCCTTGGTTACACTCCACCTCTGGAACCCTTGCAGATTAGGTCAGGGGAGGTGTGCAATGTTCCACAGCATTGGGGAGGTGTGTCTCCCAAATTTGACCCCAGTGGGAGGGACCATG
>NW_003852412.1:29861572-29863360 GCF_000181295.1 Otolemur garnettii
AGCAGTATCTTTCTATGGAGGGAGTCCATAGAGTAGTTCTCTCCCCTTTGGAGAAACAAAAAGTCTTCTGTTCACTACTTGCTTCAAGATGCTTTAATGGATGGGGGAAGAGGAAGGATTCCCATTCTCTTTGGGATGGGTTTTGTACCTGAAATTTGTTTCCTTGGAGTCCCAGTGTGCCTCAACAGGGATGATGTGAACCTATCAATCCTCTCTCTCAGTTCAGCTCCCAATCTTCCACTTTATTGGGTTGGTTCTGTCCCTTACTTCTCCCTCTGAATGGGAGCCTCTGCTGAAAGCTGGCTTCTTTCAGCCATCTTGCCTCTTCCCCTCCAACTTCACTCTTGATCTTCCCCCTTCCTTAACCTGCTGTAATGGTTTTTATGTGTCACTTGCTCTAAATTAAGAGATACCAATATGGCTGGAAATACATTATTTCTGGATGTATGGATAAGGGTGTCTTCAGATGACAGCATTTGAATATGTAGACTGAATAGAGAATCCACCCTCACTGACAACAACAGGCATCACTCAATCTCTTGAAGACCTGAATAGAACCAAAAAGCAGAAAGATGAGTTCACTGTCTTCTGGAGCTGGCATGTTAATCTTCTCCTGCTCTTGGCCAAGATCTTCCTTCACCCTAGCCATTAGTCTCAAACTGAATTACGTTTTCAACTTTCCTGGTTCTCTGGCTTGCAGAAAACGTACTGTGGCCTTTCTTGCCCTCTGTAATTACATGCACCGATTGTCATAAAGTCTCCTCTTATATATCTATACGCATCTACCTATATGCTATTGGTTGTATTTCTCTGGGGGACCTTAATTAATACACCTGATTTTCTCATAGTCTTTCACATCCCAGCTGCTCAGGCCAAAAACCTTGGAGTCATGTTTGATTCTTCTTTTTCTCTTCTATCCCACATTTAATATATTAGTAAATTTGATCAGCTTTATTTTGAATACATGTCAAGAATATGATCACTTATTGCCACTTCCATTAATCTAAATTGCATCCAAGCCTTCACTGGTCTAATTCTGCACTGAGCAAAGCCCCTACTCACCTGTCTGTTCTCTAGTTTGTCCTTTTAGAGATGCTACTCCACAAAGCACCAAATAGAAATTTAAAAAAAAAGTTTTTGTAAGAACAAAGTACACATAAACATAAACAGCCGAATAACTTCAAACTGCTGTTACTATAACCCTAGCTCCTTCCCACTACACCACCCCCATACACTGCTCCTCAAAAGCAACCCCTTTGAACTCCTTCCACTGATACTTTTGATAGTGACCGTGTTGATTAAATCAACAATGCTTGTGATTCCAAGATGCAACAAATGCTGCCAATGGCATATGACACAGTGTTGAGATGTATCTGATTATGATACATCAATATGAGATACTGAAGTGTTGAACGAAAGTGTGTGTCTCAGAATTGATGGAGTATATACTTTCCTTTCTTTAAGTAACAAGTCTCTATATAAATATATAAATACACATACACACAAATATATATTTCTATGTATTAGTTATATGATATATAATATAAATTGTGTATTATAAATTATATTATATACCACATGTGATTTAATTATGTAGTTGTTAAATATAATGTATTTATATTTAAATATTTCTATATATTATTCTCTCTCTTTTTGTTTTTAGAGACAGAGTCTTACTCTGTCACCCTGGGTAAATTACCATGGCATCATACCTCACAGCAACCTCAAACTCTTAGCTCAAGAGAGCCTATTGCCTCAACCTCTTGAGTAGCTGGTACTACAGGTGCC
>NW_003852413.1:0-4590 GCF_000181295.1 Otolemur garnettii
CCTTGCTCCCACTGCTGCTCTACCTTTCTGGCCAGAACCAGTAGCCAGGGAAGGAGATGGGGGGCAGGGAGGATAATCAGTCTCATGGGAAATTTCATCTTTCCCCATAAGTCCCAGACACATGAGACTTTGCTACTGATGATCAAGTTTCCTCTCAGCAGGTGCCGCTGGGAACAAGAGCATCAGGGACAACCCCTCTTTCCTGTGGAAAAGGGCTGGTGCATGGATTCCACCTGAACAGGTTCTTGCCTAAGCCTTGATCTTCCCTGTATCTCCCAGGCCACCATATCTCTGCTTATTGATAATCCCTGTGCCCTGCAGATAGCCATGCTGCATGGTCCTCTGGACAAGAGCCTATTGACAGCCCCCAGAACCATTCAGTGAGCTGAACATAATGGGGCCTGGGAAGAAGGTATTTGGGCTTCAAGTACAAAAGTCTGGTTCCTGCAGGACACAGCTGAGCAGAGGTGGAACTCAGGCCTGGCCTCTCCAGGGGGATTGGGTTTGAGGTTGGGGCTTACAGTGTCCCCACTCTGAGGTCCAGGCCATTCACTAATTAGCCATCACCTCCTGAACAGGCAGGACAGTGAGTTCCAAGTCCTGGATTTGGTTTTTGTGGAAGATGGTCATAGAAAAAAGAAACATGGGCAGAGATCAGCCAGTTCTGAGGAGGGGGGAGGGCAGTGAGGATGGAGGGGCTACAGTGAGGATGGAGGGGCCACAGAAGCTACCCATGTAGGACCCCAGGGAGGACTTAGGTTTCACTGCAGATGGGATGAGAGAAAAGGGTCATAACCTGGGCTTCCTTTAAAACAACCCTTTGGCTGCTGGGTAGAGAGCAAGGCTGTACTAAGAAGAAGGGACAGTAGGGTCTTAGGAGGCTTTCAGGGGCTGCCATGTGGCCAAGTAAGTGGATTTGGATTACACTGTAAAGTAGAGCCATCAGGAAATGGAAGGTGGATGTGGGGTTTGTGACAAAGAGCCAATTTGAGTGTGGCATTACTGAGACACGGAGGCAGGTTCCAAGGGTGGGTGGGAGCTCCACTTTGGACATAGCATGGTCCCAAGGGATGCCCAAGGGATGTCGAGGTGGAGGAAGCAGCTCTGAGTTGCCAGTGTAGGGATGGTATCCGGTGGAGGGGATATCACACAGGAGGTGAGCCCAGGGCTCCCTAACACTCAAAGCTGGGGAGCAGTAACCAGCAGCATTGACTGACTAAAAAGGAGTTTCACAGGCTGCAGGAGAGCAAGAAAAAGAGGATCCTGTGACCACAGGAGAAAGTGAGGATGCACCTAGATGCTAGTGCTAGGCTGCTCCACTGCAAGGGCCAGATCTGTAGTCCTTGATCTCTATTCCCCCATGCCCAGGTAGTGCTGGTGCCACCAGGTACCCAGAATGGTGCAGGAAGACAGAACCCCTTCAAAGCAAAAGCCTGGGAAACCTGGGGTATCTGATTTCCCTCCTCCTTCTCCCCATCCCCCCTTCACTTATACCACCCCAACCCCCCAAGCCCCATCCCTACACACACACTACCTGTGGGTTTCTGGTTGCCTCCCCTGGCTGCCCAAACCAGACAGGCAGGAAAAACTGGCCTGGTTCTGGGAAGCTGGGAAGACAGTTTCACCTTTTAAGCCTTGAGGAGAAATTCCTTGACCATTAATCAGGGCTTTCCCTATGCAGAGGAGGGGGGGCAGTCTCAGGTGTGGTCTCTGGAAGCTGTCCCCTTCCTGTCATCTGAGAGACTAAGACATCAGAGACAGCCTGGTGGGGTGAGTAGCAGCTCCCCAGTCCCCAGCAAAGAGGCAGTGCCTTCCTCACCCACTTTTTCTGAGGCTACCTATGGAGAGGGCTCAGCAAGGCACAAGCCTGATGAGCCAATCAACTTGGTCATTTGGATTATTCTTTACTTAAGAAGAAAGATAAAGTAAAATATTATGCTCATATCCTCTAAAAAAAAAAAACCCACACAGAACATACATTTGTTCTACAATGCAATACAACTGAGATCAGGACTTGAGTTGGACTTAGATGCTGGGAAGGATCTGGGATCAGATGGTGCCGATGTAGGCAGGAAAATGGAGCAGCTCACACCTTCAAAAACAGTGAGAGGGAGGCACTAACACCAAGAAGAAGAGACAGATAGGGATTGAGAGGGAGATCAGAGACTAAGAGTACACACAGGAGGAGACACAACTCTGAGTGTCTAAGTTTGAGTCACCACTGGTGCCAGCTTTAGACCCCTGAGACCCCAGCCATGTGGTCAGCATTTTCTCTTTTTGACAAGTTTCTTGACCTCTCTGAACCCCCTAATCACCTACAAAATGAGTCATTGCAAGGACGACCAAACTCCACACAGGCCCCTTTGGGTCTTTTTCTTGACTTGGCTTCTGCCTCAGCCTGCCAAGCCCAGTTTTAGAAAAGAATCCTGCTACTTCCTTTCAATGAGACTCTACCAACCCTTGCTACCTAACCAAACTCAATCCTCTCCCTCATCCTGCCCATTGGCTAGGAATCCTCACTTCTCCCTGGTTAATGAGAGTTGAATTCAATCCTTCTTCCCTATTGAAATAGTCTTTTTTTTTGGGAGACAGAGCCTCAAGCTATTGCCCTGGGTAGAGTGCTATGGCATCGCAGCTCTCAGCAACCTCAGACTCCTGGGCTCAAGCGATTCTCCTGCCTCCACCTCCCACGTAGCTGGGACTACAGGCACCCACCACAACACCCGGCTATTTTTTGGTTGTGGTTGTCATTTTTCTTTGGCGGCCCAGGCTGGATTTGAACCCGCCAGCTCAGGTGTATGTGGCTGGCTCCTTAGCCGCTTGAGCCACAGGCACCAAGCCTGAAATAGTCTTTCTTGCTGTTTTGAACATGTATGTGGTGAGGAATTATCCTTAACAAGCACGTGAGAGAGATTGCCCATTAGCGCTCAAAGATGCCTGGCATAAGTGAGTGCTCAGACGTCTCACCTTGCTCTCCTATCTGCCGGTGCTATCTGACTCTAGAGTGCCTACAATACTGTGACTTCAGGTCTAACTGTGTCTGGCTCAGAGAGCCACAAATGCATGAATAGACCTCGAGACGACCAGTGACCCCGGGATAGACACCATCAAAGTCACAGCAGTACACATGCCATAGACACACGCCTGGACTTTGGCTGACAGACTTCATGGGGCAGCAGCCAAACACCTTAAACACCAGAGGTGTTTTCTGAAGTTTAGGCAAACGGACGAATATAACCTCTTAATATGAGTCTGGTGGGCCAGGAAGAATTAGGTTGAAGGCCAAGGAATTCTTGTAAATGGAGAAGTGCTAAAGCACAGTACCCTGCTCCTTCTGAGACTGTCTTCACACAGGCATTGCCAGGCCTCTGATCTCGGCACTTCGTGGAGAACTGTTTGGGCAGAACAAGGGTGCCTGACATGTGGGCCCTTCCAGCTAACCTGCTCTCCAGTGGAAAAAGAATAAAGACACAATCATTGAAAATTGTTCTACAGGGTCTGGGAGCAAGATGGTGGAAGAGAAACATCTCCTTACCAGCTACTCATGGTGAGACAGGGAGAGAGGACTTGAGCCACTTCTGGCTGGGGTATCCTCCCCTGAGACATCACTCTGGGGGCACAGTGATAGTACGGGACTCAGAAGCCAATGAGGAGATATGGAGCTGAGGAAAACCAGTGCAGAAGCAAGTGCCTGGGTAAGAGCAGAGGCTGCGCAGCCCTCCCATGGAAGACTAGAGAGAGGAAAGGCCTGTCCCACATTTTTTCTTTGTTTGTTTTTGGACTGGGCTGTTTGCTGGAGCTGCCTTGGAAGGACTTAAGAAAGCAAGTGAACTCAAACAGTATCCAACTGACAGGACTGAACACCAGACAGGGTGGAACCTCCATCAGCTTGACTACTAGCAGGGCGTGGTCATTGGGAAGCCATGGGAGGAGCAATCCACAGCACTCTAGGGCATGCCATCTTTGGCGTGCCTGCTGAGCTCAGGCAGCCATCCTTGAGGCAAGTTGAATGGTCCCTGCACCTCCAGGAAGGCCACTTTATTGTCAGGGAGCACTGTTTGGAAGGTCAAGATGTGTCCCCAAGAAATCTGGCAATAACTTCAGGATCCCAGTCCCACAGGGACTAAATGCTGGTGAAGCAACCAGGCCCTGATTGAGGACAAATAAGTCAGGAAGATAAGACAGGATGTCCTCAGCGATTAGATAGTGGCTTCCAGCCTCCATGTTATTTTTTTTATTATTATTAAATGTTAGCTGTGTACATTAATGCAATCATGGGGTACAGTGTGATGTTTTCATATACAATTTGAAATATTTACATCAAACTGGTTAACATAGCCTTTATGTCATTTTCTTAGTTATTGTGTTAAGACATTTGTATTCTACTTTTAGAAAGATTCCCTTGTACCCTTGAAAGATAAACCATAGAGGTGATCCCTCCAATCACCCTCTCTCCACCCATCCACCCCCTCCCCTCCCCTCCCCCTTCCCCATATTCTTAGGCTATAATTAGGTTGTAGCTTTCATATGAAAGCTATAAGTTAGTTTCATAATAGGGCTGTGTACATTGGATACTTTTACTTCCATTCT
>NW_003852413.1:5429-28967 GCF_000181295.1 Otolemur garnettii
CACACACACACACACACACACACACACACACATATTTTCTTTTTTTGTTTCTTTTCTCAATGTTTTTCCTTACGTATTTTTTGTTTGTTGGTTTGATTGTATTTTTATTTTTTCATTTTTACTTTCTTCAATAGCAAGGGCTCCTCCATTTTTGTTACAGTTTTACAGCCCCTTTTATTCTTTTTTTTTAATGTTTTGTACAATTTAAGAAATACTTCTCTTAATGACTGCAGACATTTAAGGCTGTTTGGTAGCATTCAGAAACATCACAGTAATGCTGGTTTTCTCAATTGCCGTGTAATATTCAACAATAAGTTACTTATATGAAGTAGTTATCAAGCCAGTAAGAATGCATTTATGCATCCATCATTTTCAGGATTGTTGGTAACCTAGGCATGTTTCCCTCAAATAACCTTGCCTGCTTCTGTCACAAGGCTCAGCTCACTCACATTGACTTCAATGATGGTCCCTTTGGTAATAACACCCAAAGTTGTATATAATGGGAATGAGGGATTCTTCTTTACAGCAAGTATTGGCAGACAAAAGGTGGCTTTCAGTTCAGGATTTGTTACATGGGCCTTCTTGAAATGCAAGCCCATTGGCCTAATGAATATTGCATATTTAGGTGGTTTTCTCATAAGCCATCTCCAACAAAGCATACTTTAGTAACCATCCTCTTCCACCCCTTCTTCTTTCCCTTTCCTCTCTTTTGGTAGAGATTTTTCTACTTTTATCATCTTTCTCACATAATTTTCTCATATAACAACTAAGATACCCCCTTTTTCTTCACCTTATATAATTGCATTTTTAATTTTGTTTATTTTTTTATTCTTTTCTCTGATGGCTGGGGAATCATGGCATTGGTCTGGCTGGAGGGTCATGGTATTGGTCTGGCTCAAGTAGGCCATGAGCTCAGGATCTAGGGTGTCTTTCTAGCTCTGGCCTTTGGAAAGATGGTATTGCTTGGTCTCCACTGTGACATACTGCTGATTTTTTTCAAGAATTCGTGGAGATGGGGTCTTGCTTTTGCTCACTCTGGTAAAGAGCTCCTGACCTCAAAGAACCCACCCAGCCTGGCTCCCCAAAGTTCCAAAGTTGTGGGTGTGGACCAAAGCACTGCCAAACATCACCATTTCTCCTCTCTCTTTCTCTCTTTCTGTCCTTCACTCCTTTTCTTCTCCCTCCTTTCTCTTCTTTATCTTTTTCTTTCCTTCCTTTCTTCTCACTCTTTACCCTTCTCTTCCTTTTGGCCTTTTACCAAAAGGCCACTTAAACACCTAAGCTCAGAGACAAGGTAATTTTTTTTTATTAAGTCACATACACATAGATCATAAATACATTTATGCATATATGGGGTACTTTGGGAGGCCAAGATGGGAGGATCACTTGAGGTCAGGAGTTTGAGACCAGCCTAGGCAACATGGCAAGACCTTGTCCCTACAAAAAATAGAAAAATATAAGATCACCTATATATCTGTCTAACAAGGGTACAAGTGAACTTTTCTAGAACTAGAATATAACTGTTTTGACACAATGACAAAGCAAATGACATAAAATCTATGTGAACCAGCTTGATGAAAGTATTTCAAATTGTATATGAAAACACTACACTGTACCCCATGCATGCATAAATGTATACAGTTATCAATTAATAAAAAAAAAAGAAAAATATCCAGACATGGTGATGCATGCCTGCAGCTACTAGGGAGGCTGAGGCAAGAGGATTGCTTGAGCACAGGAGCTTGAAGTTGCAGTGAGCTGTGTTGATGCTACTGCATTCTAGCCTGGATGACAAAGTGCAACAAATAAACAAAAAGCTTCAATGAGATACCATCTCACCCCAGTTAAAATGACTTGTATTAAAAAGAAAATAATGAGGATGAAAAGAAAAAGACACTCATGCAATGTTGGTGGGAATAAGAAGAGAACTACCACAAGACCCAGCAATCCTACTGCTGGGTGTATATCCAAAAAAAAAAAGAAGAAGAAGAAAGAAAGAAAACCAGTATACCAAGGGGTTATCTGCATTGCCATATCTGTTGCAGCACTGTTCACAAAAGCAAAAAATATGGAATAAACTTCAGTGTCCATCAAGATGTGAATGGTTAAAGAAAATGTGTATCATATACTTGATGGAATATTATTCAACCATATAAAAGAATGAAATCCTGTGATTTGCAGCAACATGGATGAAGTGGAGGTCATTATGTTAAGTGAAATAAGGTAAACACTCATATGTGGGTATTAAAATAGAGACTCTCATGAAGATTGAGAGTAGATTGGTGGTTCCCAGGGGCTAGGAAGGGAGGAATATAGAGAAGTTAACTAATAGGTATGAATATATGGTTTGATAGAAGAAATAAGACCTAAATCAATACGACTGTGATTTATGATATTCTATGAATCTACTGTATATTTTGAGACAGCTAAATGAGAAGAATTTGAATGGTTCTAACATAAAGAAAAGACAAATTATTTAAGGTAGTGTATACCCCAAGTACACTGATTTGATGCTTATAAATTATATGAATATATCAAACTGTCATATGTATGTAAAACTATGGACATCTATTATTCATCAATGAAAAATTAAAAAAAAAAAGAAGAACTTAAATGTTTAAGGTCAGGATTCCTTTAGGGGGCTCCTAAAATGTATTTGTGGAATAAATACATGAATAAAATGTTTTGTGCACTGATGAGGGATGGGCTGTAGTCTATACTGGGCACATAAGGGTGCAGCTCAGTGGCTGAACAGCCCTATCCATTAGGGAGTTTAGACGGCCTCAAGGGGACTTCATCAGACATAGGTACAGAGCAGTTCTCAAAATGGTTTTCTATTCAGAGTGTGGTTTAACCATTCAGAAAGAGAGCACACAAAAGAAATCACCTTTAGGAAAGAGGATGAGAAAGGTACAAGTTCCCAGGCTTGGGGGGCCCAGCCCTGCCACACTGTGGGCAGCCTAGGGAAGGTTGAGCCCTGCAGGCTATGGAGTACAGAGCACCTGGCTCTCCACACTGGCCACAGGTCTAGTCCTGGCAGCAAATGAAGATCAGGTGGGCAGCTGGTCTAACACTGCAGTGAGAACTAGGGAGACAGATGGGGCTTTGTAGCCAGCAGGCTCTTCACCCACCCCACAGCTCAGCTGCCCTCAAAGAGCATAAGGCCGTCCCAGGCTTCAGAGCTGCTCCCAAACAAGCAAGGGGGCAAAAATGCCTGAAATTAATATCCAAGAGGGAAAACACAGTAGCCCCTCTGGGTACTGCCCATCTCTCTCTGCAGTTAGCACACACCTATGTGCACACACTCACACACACATCTGAGTTACAGCAGAGATCACATAAACAGCAAGGTATGCACTTACACATGCCCTTTTTGCCTATTTCTTTACAAATACAGTTAATCTGTTCATAACTATTAGTCCCATGTGATTATCATTAGTATGCCTGAGTGTTTATGCAAAAATATGTATATTATTGTTGCTCATTTTACTGTGTAAAGTGGCCTATGAGTTGTTTTTAGTGTCTTTGTATGTTTCTCAAATAAATCATCTTTAAAAATGTAAATAGATACCTTTGAAATAATTTTTAAGTTGTTTTTGCAGAATTATAATTTGGGAATTTCCATCTTTGGGGATTTCAGTATTTTGGGCTATGGTATTTGGGACCATTTCTTTCAGGATTGTGATTAGCTCCTGTGCCATCCCAGTGCCTTGGTAGCTGGGGGAACTTTGCATCCCCACCTCAGCCATTGCTCTGTCCACCTCACAACTGACCAGGCCAGTGCAGTGGACACTGGAGAAGCATCAGGCAGATGTGGGCTGAAACCCAGCACTGGTGTTCACTTTGACCTAATCTCACGGAGCCTCAGCTCCTTTGTCCAGGAACAGGTGGGGGCTCAACGGCTGATGCACTTGGACCAATTGTGGACATACAATGCTGTATCCCCCAGACAGCCTGGCTGCCCCTTCATTTTGTGTGAATTCACCTCCCACCTGTTGCTGATAAAGCCCCAGGATGGGCAGACTGCAAGACTTCCTAGTATCCCAGAGTATCTCATCCAGGAGGTTTGACTGAAACAGGACCAAAAACACATCACCACATGGATTCCCAGGTGACCCTGCCACAGTGATGACTCCGAGGACCACCTTCTGGGCCTCAGGTAAGTTTCTGAAAAAGCAGGATGCTTGTGAGGGTCACTGAGAATGATTTGCAAAGTACATACTGAAAAAGGGCATAGTAGATGGGAGCAAAGAACTGACCCAGGGATGCAGGCCGCCTCTAGAACCAACATGTAGCAGCAGACATCCAGGCTGCCTGACAGCCAGCCCTCTCCTCTCCGAACTTAAGAAACATTCTGAATTCCAAAATGCATCTGGTCCCAAGAATTCCAGTGAGAGACTGTGGCCCTGTGTGATAGCAGGTGCAACAAGGACTTTCACTAGGAGGGCCCATTGGGATCCTACACTGAGCATGAAGATACAGAACAGAGGCAGCTCCTCCCAGGGGCCACTGCATCTGAATCCCTATGCTGGGGCCTGCCTCTCCTTCTGTCGATGGTGGTGATGCAGACTATTATATTGGGGGAAAAAAAAAGACATGCAGAAGAGTTGTAAAGACAGCCCCACAGGTTTCTGTGGGCCCTTCGGCACATCAGCATTGGCATGTGATGACGCACCCGCAGAGACCAAGGCCCTGACACCAGCACAGTCCTGCCAACAGAATGCCAGCTCTGGAAGCAGATCTTTCACCTGCCACTTGTCTCAGTTTACAGCCGTAGAAACTTTGCAGAATACTGCTTGGACATTTTGCAGGAGGCCCCTCAACTGGGGTCCTTGTAACATTTTCTCAGACTAGATTGGGGCTGTGGATTTGGGGAAGAGCACCACAGAGGCAAAGTGCCCTTCTCCCCATGTCCTGTCAGGGCCCAGCCTCTCACCCCTCATCACTGGGCCCAACCTTGACCACTTGGGTTGGGGTGTGGGGGTCAACCCGATTTCCCCACAATACAGCAACTGCTTCCTCTCACTTCTGCTAGGAGAAGCAAGTCACCAAGTCCAGTCTGAATTTCAACTCCAAGAGAAGGAGCATCAAAGGATTTGGGCACATCTGTTAAAACCACCACAATGAGGGGTGACTATTTGGCAGAGACACTTCAAGACTGTACTATCCTCTTCTTTAAAGTGTTGCAAAGTGATTTCAGCATTCTTCTGTGGGTCTTACCTGAAGCATTATCGCTGTGGGATCTGATGGTGATTTTCTATTTCCTCATTTATTCTACACTTGTTTGGAATTTGCATGTAAGAAAAGCTTGTCCCTTCCCCTAGTTTCAATTTATTCAATCATTCTTTATATCAGTATGAATTTGTGAGTATTTGTCAGTTGGGTAATAACCCAATTTCATGTGCTCTAACTACTCTGGGTGTGGCCAGTGGAAGTGCTTTCATTTGGCTCCTGCTCTTTTTAAATACCCACATCTTTTGTGTGTGTGTGTGTGTGTGTGCGTGTGTGTGTGTGTGTTTTTGAACATTTCCTTATTTTCTGGGACTGTAATACGCTCTAGGCTTATCTTGCATTTCCTTTGCCTCAGCCCAAGTATGTGCCATTTTCCAAGGAGTCCTGGCTCCCTTTATGGAAATAACATCTGGGCATGGAGTTCACCCAGTGCCACCAGGGCATCACCTGCCTCCAGGCCTCTCAGAGGTCAAAGCCAGGGCACACAGGTGTGTGCACACATCTGTGTCTGTGTGTATAATCAACCTATCTACGTGCATATGTCATACAAACATAAGTTTGTACCAATCTACCTCATGATAATCGACACCACAGGGTTCGTTCTGGCCATCTCACCTGGCATACCTGGGACTTTCTCATCCAAAGAGGAGAAACCTATTCTCATCCCTTACAGCATGTCGACTTACTTGTGAAATCCTACAATACATAAAAGGAGTTTCAGAATGACCAACCCATACCACCACAGGAAATAAATTTACCACCTGGAGTTGAATGTTTACATAGAGTTGCTTTTTCTTTCCAGTTCCAGTCAAAGCATTGCTTTCCAAAGTTACCCAGACCAGCTCCTTTCTGCCCAACTTTTGATGAGACTGTGTCCTGCCACCAAATGCACTTATATTCCTGTGTCCATCTGACCTTCCAGGACCACCCCACATCCCAACAATAGATGTGACTTTTGGTCTTCTTGCCTCTGTGGTTGTCACCACCGCCCTTTTGGTTGGTGCAACCAAGGGGGTTTGTTGGGTTGTCCCATCCCTCCTTGTCCAACATATATCATGCTCCTCTAATCAGAACCACATTGGATATGTTTGTAGCTCAGATGCCTGGTAGCAAATACCCCTCCCTTTATTCAACCCAGCAGACTTATCTGTTTTCTGTCCTTATAATGTGTCTTTCCATGAAAAAATAAAATTCAGTTGTACATGGGCCTGCCAAGTGGGCATGGGCTGGGGAGATAGGACATAGAGGCCCAGTGGAAGGAGACCCTCATGGCCTCATGGCTGGGGAGATGAGACAGGGCAGGGCCAGGCCACCAAGGTGTGAATCCCAAGGTTAGCCCTCCCCCTCCTCAGAAGCACAGGGCAACTGGGACATCCAGAAGTGGCCTTGTGGAGCTGCGGCTGGGCAAGCAGGGACAGGCACAGCCAAGCAGGAGGGGAAGGTCCCAGTCCCCAGAGATAGGGGAGCAGCATCCTAGGCAGGACCCTAACAGAAACAGGACTGGGTGCCTCAGGATGCACCACTGGGTCCACTTACCAGAGGGGCCGTGTCCCCTCGGCAGAGGGCAGTGGCCTCACAGGCAAAGTCTCCACAAGTCAGCCCCTCTGCCTCCTGCTAGGGCCATCCCTCTCCATCTACTTCTCCTCTCCCTTTACCTGCCACAACCAAACTGAATGGAGGCTTTTTTCTATCACTTGCTGGTGTTTACCTAGTTAACCTAGTTTCAGGTTTTTTAATTTAAAGGTAGATACAAGAATTATGTGGCTTTCAGAAGTGTCACTGAAACAAGTTACTTTTCACTGATGTGGCCTCTGAGTATTTAACTGTATTTCTGGACCGTATAAGCAACACTGACCCTCCCTTCTGAGTGATCTCCTGGCTGGGATGATGTGTGTTTCTGCACAACAGAGACCCAGGGAGGGTGTTTACTGTCTGAAGTGATACCTCTCATTAACTCCTCAACGCTCAATTGAAAAACAGTTTCTTGGAGCCCAGAAACCATGGCAATCAGTCCTGGGAGCACACAGCCCAGTTCACTAGCTTGAAGCAGTCTCTAGGTATGGCTGCAGCTATGCCCAGGCACAGTACCTGCGGCTGGGAAGGAAAGAAGTTCCTCCCTCCAAGGGTCAGTGCTGGGCCACACAGCTTCCTTCAGGATAGGCTGCCCTTCACCCAGAGCTCGCCTTGGCCAGGTCCTCCATTGTCCTCTCACTGGTCGCACACCTCAACTGCCCCCACTTATCTGGGCAGTCCTTGAGGTAAGAGAACTGCTGACTCAGCTGGGCTGAGCACACAGTGCACTCCCTTACACTGCCCAGTGCAGTGGGCAAGCACCAGCCCCGTCTCAGGGGACAAGAAGCAGATAGAGCTCATGTGGGGCTGACTGGCCGGTGTAGTACAGCCAATGAACACTTGCCCCCTCCTTTCCCATTGCACCATCTGCTCCATTCTCCTTTCTGCTGACCAGCTTCCTCATCAGCAGCACTCTGGTTTTTGCTGTCCCCAAGCAGAAGTTTCCTCACTGTGGCAGTGACAGTCCACAGGCAGAGGGTCTATCAACTACATTCTATTCATCCCAATATTGGACCCAGTCTGCTGAGTGCTACCGTTCCTGTCTCTAATCATTCTGTTCTGTGCCCTCATCCTCCTCACCTGCACAAATGAACTTGCCCCTCACTCCCACTCGTCCTCCTTGTTCTTCCAGGCCACTGACTGCAGCAAAAATGACCTGCCTGACGCATGCATCAGACCTGAGCCTGACTTTGCCTAGCCCATTGCTTTCTGCTTCACCTTACAGTTAAGCTCTGATCTGTGGACGGGTCCCTGGACCTCTTGGTGGGGGTTGGAGGGATATTAAGGTTGACTGGGGACTGCATTAATGTACACAGCTATAATTTAATAAAAAAATAAAAATAAAGACAAATAAAAAGTCCAAAAAAAAAGGTTGACTGGGGAAAAGAGCTGAGGGGCTGGCATTGAGTGGGAAGGAGCTCAGAGAGGAGTGGGAACCTAACCCTGCTAGAAAGGACTTTTGTCTAAGGGAAATGGAAAGGCATTTGGGAGTTTTAAGAAAGGAATCCCCAAACTAAATGTCTGTGCTTATAAGTGGTATTAGAACAAGCAAAAAAGAATTAGGCTTGATCCAAACATCATACCTTACATAATAATTAGCTTAAAATGAATCATAAGTTTAAATAGAAAACTATAAAACTTTTAGAAGAAAACATAGAGAAAATCTTCATGCACTGGGGTCAGGCCTCGAATACCAAGATAAGACATCACAAGCACAATTCATAAAAGAAAGAAATGATAAATTGGACGTCATCAAAATTAAAAACTTTTGCTCTGCAAAAGTCACTATTAAGAGAATAAAAACATAAGACATAGATTTGAAAAACTATTTGCAAATCACAAATCTGAAAAAAGAAATTTATCCAAAATGTATAAGAACTACCAAAATCTACCTAACAATAAAAAAAAAAAACATTGGAAAGGAATTTAACAGAGACTGTACCAAAGTACATAAATAGCAAATAAGCCCATAAAAAGATGTTTGCATTAGCCATCAAGGAAATACAAATTAAAAACACTATGAGACCCCATTTTGTACATACCCAGATGGCTGGGACAAAGTCATGGACAATATCGAGGCAAGAACACAGAGCAACAGGCACTCTCACTCATGGTTAGGAGGGGCCCAAGGGTAGGGCCACCTCCCAAACAGTTCAGCATTTTCTTATACAACATACATTTATCATATGAGTCAGCACATAAACCTACACACAAAGGTACAAACAACTCTATTCAACAATTGTCCCAAACTGGAAATAATCCAAATACCCTTCAGTTGAGAAGGTCGATAAACAAACTGTGGTATCAGCACGCTGGAGTCCTGCCCAGCAGTGAAGAGGATGGGGTTGCTGACACACACAGCTTGGATGGGTCTCACCACACTGATGGCAGGAGCCAGGCTCCAATGCTACCTACTGCATGATTTTATTTGCAAAAGACAAACAGTTGCTGGGTTGGTGGGGAGAGAGCGTACACACAATGTTGTTACAGGAATCTGTGGGTGTGTATGGTTTGTGTATGAATAAATTCATAGAATTGCACACCAAAAAATCAACAATCTTACTGAATGTTAACTCAAGATACAAATTAAAATTTTAAATTAATAAATATATGACTTTACCAGTAAAAAAATCCAAATGTGTAAATTTGTTCCCCACAAAACTACCTCATGAGCTTAACTGGTGGCCAACCTTGTCCCTGTGCCATGGCAGGACACACAGCAAGACCCAGCTCAAGCATTGGCCCTGTGCCCTGAGCAGGTGCTTGCAACACACTGGGCACAGTCTTAGCCGGATTCCACTTTGGGCTGCACTTAGGTAGGTGAAGGACTCCGCACTGTTGTGGGCTCTGGGCTTGCCCAGGGAGGCGTCCACCTCTGACCTACCTAGGATGGTTTCAGTTGATTTTTGCCAGTTAAAACTTTTACCCTCCAGGGCTCTTTATGGGGGAGTAAAGAAAATGCAAGCTTTTTGGTAGAAAAATCACAAGTCTGAGAAATAAAAAGAATGTTATTGGCTCTCCTGCCTCTCTCTATCAGAGGTGAGGAGGGTCCCCCAGGCCATCTGTGCAAGTCCCCTTGGAAGAACCGCCTGCTGCTGACTCAGAGACCTCACAGGAGTAGGGTGAAGCCAGGTTTCCCTGCACTAACCCCCGCAGACAGCCTTGCACAGGGCACCTCAACAGAGGCTGCTGAGACCTGCTGGGGGTAATAGTGGCTTACCTCAACAGGAGGATGTAGCTCCCATGGTTGGAGCTGCCCAGGGGTACCCAGGGTCAGTGTTGATGGGGTGGTCAGAATTGCCCAGGGTCAGAGCTGGGGGAAAAGAGACAAAGGAATTATGTCAAATAGGGACTGTGTTGTCTTATCTGCTCCAGGGACCTCACTCTCTTTGTCTATAAAGCAGATTGTTTCCAAAAGGACTCTTAGAGTCAAAATATGAATGAGAGGGTGAGGCATGTTTTTGCCTTCCCTAAGATGGGTACTATGGCTCTCTGAGGAGACCAGCTGGCCAGAGGGGACTCAGCACAAGGTGGTCATCAGCAGGTCTCAATGACAGCAAAGCAGCAGGAGAAGGTCACAGTGGCAAATATCAGCATCAGGATCTCAGGTAATGGGAAAACTTCTCCCTGGGGCTGGGCTGAGAAACTAGCTGGGAGAAGGAATAAGTGGAAACAGCTGGACAACATAACGAGTTGAAGCTGAGTGTCCTAGACACCTGCTCAACACTTCCTATCACTCTCCTGGGTAAACTTATACACTCACACTTGTTCTCAGCAGCAGGCAGGTTTTACAGAGAATTGCATAGAGCCCCTAAAGAGCCTAGGAAGTCCCATCAGGAGTGTCACCAGGTTAGGAGGGGCAGGTAGGGCTGAGAAGGGGATACATGGGGAAGAGTTTCAGGCAGGGGGACTGTGCAGTGTGGGGAGAAGGCAGCAGCCATGTGTGGCCTATCCTGCAAGCCATGCATTTCATAGCAGGCTTCCCAAGTGTCTGTTTTCCATCCAAAAGGATGCCACCCTGAACCACCTGCAACCTGGTCCCTATCTCAGAAGTCCTGTAAAAGGTTACCCTTTGGATCTGGAGTTCAAGTCACCATTCCTTCCTTGGTTCTCCTGGGGTGCCCATGAGACCAGCTGGCCTGCCCCTGAGAGCCTATGGACATTTTACCTCTCCAGAACCCATATTTGTCAAGGTGAACTGTGCCAGGGTGGAGAGCAGCAGCTGGTCACTAGGCCAGTGCCAGCCCTTCTGCTTGCCACCTCTAAGACTTCACCTGGGGTTGACCCTGTGCCCTGCCCTCTAGATATCAGAGGCCTGTTATGGCTCCTAGAGTCTTATTGTACCACCTAGGAGGCTTACATGCAGCAGGCTGGTGTCAACAGGTCCTGGAGTTGCACAGAGACAGGAGGAGTGGAGAGGAGATGTCTGGCTTAGGGGAGGCAGGAGCCCAGGGTCTACAAAGCCACCCAGGCCTCGTGCCAGTGCACACAAGGCCAGCAGGTGGCGCTGCAGGAATGCTCAAGGGTCAGCTGTCTGAGCTTTTTCCCGGTAGGACCCCCAGTCCCTGTGGCCTTTCCTAGTGGCTGGGCAGCCAGGCCCAGGCCAGGGGTCAAGCTGCCTAGTACAGGCAGGGCTGTGGCAATCACAGGGTGCAGGGAAGGAGGCCACAGGCCAGGGATCAGACCCACCCTCCACTACCCACCCACTCCTTTGTGCACATTCAGGACTGATGCCTCAGGTGTGGTCCCCACCTGGGTCCCCTGGCTCCCTTGAGTGCCTGTGCCATGGAGGAGGCAGTGAGGCTCAGGCTGGAGCAGGGCCCAGACGCCCACAGCCGCCAAGCACTACAGCAGGAGGCCACCCTAGCTGGGGCCATGTGGACAAACCCCTTTGACTCTGGATTCCACCCCATGGCCCCGGGTCTGCCTGAGCACTCAGTGTCTAGCCCATCCACCATCAGGGGTGTGTGCAGTGGAAGCATGTGTGAGTAAGCATGTGTGTGTGCAGTGTGTTCTCTGTGTGTGTCAGAACTCATGTATGACATGGCACATTCCCTATGTGAGTACGAGTGTCTAAAGGTATCTCTGGGGGCGTCTTCCATGTATGACCTAAACGTGTGTGTATGTTCCTGTGTTTCTCTGAGCCCATAGCTTCTTCTCTTCCCAGTTCTCTGATATTCAGACAAGTTTTCTCACAAATGGTTCTGTGCCAGCTCCCCTGCTCAAGGAGCACTAGTGTCTTCAGGTAAATCTGTCTGGCCCATGCCTATCTTTCATGATCTGGTCCTGCTACTCAGCTTTGTCTCATACATGTAGCTCTGGACCCACCTCCCTGAGTGATGTGGAGGGGCTCCACTCTGATCTCAAGATTTTCTTCTCACCAAGAATCATCATCAACATGGAAGGGCCAGAGCAGCAGCAGCACAGACCTTTCCTTCCTCCTCCTTTCTCATTCATTCCTCACTCTCACCCTTCTCAGGCAGGAGGCCCAGGTCCTAACAACAGCCTGTGAGAAGACAGGACACGGATACAGGACAGAGCACAGGCCCCTGTAGTGTTTCGTGGAGAGCCAGCTGGCTCTGCACCAGGAGCAAGAACTCAGCCTTCTCAGAAGTAGGCAAGAGCTGTCCTGCTTGCCCAGAATCCCAGCCAGAGTGGGCTCCTACCCACTAGCAGTTCCCTTAGAAAGGGAAAAGGAGCCACTCATGTGCCACTTGCTTCGTATAGGTCCCTCACATGGATCCGGGTCTCACATGCGCTGTATAGGATGATGGTGTGTGCAGCAAGATTTCTGGGGAGGCTCCAGGAGTGAGACTAGACCTTGTACAGGGTAGAGGGCATGAGGGTCCTTTCCCAGTAGAGAGGAGACCCCAGGCTTGTCCAGATGATGGACTGGCCAGGGATAGAGATGGCTTTCCCCACCCTTATTTTCTCAACTCTTCCCTTCCTTCTGACTTCTCCCCTCAAAGACCCTACACACCATCCCTGGTGACCCTGGAGACTAATTGTCCTTGAATAGGGTATGCAGGGAAGCCCTGAGCTCTCTCTCACTTCAGGAGCAACAGTAACAGCTCACAGCAGAAAGTCCAACTTGCATCAGTTTGGAAGTCATGTGGTTGGGCTTCCTGAGCCAGAGGGTGACTCAGCCCCAGAAGACTCCAGGCTGAACCCCACCCACCCAGCCCTCAGAGTAAGCCACATTGCTACTTTTCCCCTGTGCCCAAGAGCCGGGTCTGTTCCCTGGCAGCCTTGCCTGGGATGGGATGAGAGAAGGGCCTGGGGCCTCAGCTTGTCCACCCCCTGGGAATACCCCAGCACCTCAGAGCCAAGCCCACAAAGGCCCCAGTAGGTGGTCAGGAGGAGGCAAGTGCTGGTGGCAGCTGAGTCAGGACACTGCCTGGCCCTCTTAGCCAGACACTGAGAAGTGGCAGCCATAGAGCCTCCAGTGCCTCTCAGGGCAGGGCACTCACTCTGCATCCGGCTGTGAATACAGGGGGAGGCCTCAGCTTGCTTGGCAAGTCTCCCCTTGAAAGCCTTGTACCCAGTTGTTACAGAGGGGTCATTACCCCTTTGTCTGGGTTATTCCAGTTTGGCGAGTGCCCAGGAATGTCTGCAGGACCTCTTAGCCACAGACACTGACTTCTGCCAAGGAGGCTCCCTTGGGCTGTGCAGGGCCCTGCTGACAGCATCAGAGGCAGAGGGTGCTCCTCACAAGGCTGCTCTGCATGAGCCCAAGCTTTCCCCTTGCTCCCACCTTGATCTGCTGCTGGCCAGAGTGAAGCCCTCCTTGTTGACCAGTAGTCATTCCATGCTCAGGCCTAATCTAGGCCCCATTACAGGAAGAAATTCATACACAGCCTGCGTGGCTCAGTTGGCGACAGAGCCTAAAGTCATACACCTGTGAGCCAACCTTGTGTGGGACCCTTTAGAGCTGCAGCCACTTGAGGCAAAGACCAAACTGTCCTAAGGGACACCTCTGCAGGCTCCAGGTGCTGTCCCCTGTGAGAAGGTGCTAGAAGTTTAGCCAAGGGGCATGAAGAATGGAGGGAGGAGGGACTGTCTCTGCATTCTTCTAGGACATGGGAGTGGGGAGACCTTGGAGGCCCTGTCCCTGGTAAGCAATGGGGGAGACAACACAGTGCCTCTTCCCTGGGGGGCATGGAGGCTTGGAGCCTGCCTATGTTACTCAGAGACAGTCTCTTCCAGCAGGAAAACTGGTCTGCTGTGAGGTTATGGCTTCTGGAGGCATGAGGATGGGGCAGTCACAGTTAGGACTGCAGCCTCTGGCCTTGCCTGCCCACTTCAGCTACCCTGACATTCATGGCCTCCCTAGCCTCACAGCTTGGCCAGGAGCCCAGGCATATGGTGGGGAGGCTACACTTAGCAATGCTCAGGCAGTGGGAGCAGTGCCCAGTCTGTCCTGGTTGGGCCTCTCCTGTGTTAACAGTGTCTATGCCCTCTCGGTTCCTGCTGCAGTCACAGGCAGGAGCCTCCACCTATCAGCACCTGCTTCTTCATCTGTAATGTGGTGCCCATGTAGCAGGAGGGTGGACAACAGAGCCATCACCTCCTCCCAGGGATACTCGGGCTATAACTCCACATCTTGGAAAATCTCTGAATCTCCCCTCTGCAATGGGAATAGCAATGCCCACTCCACAGCCTGTGAGGAAATGTGTGTATGTAGAGAGGAATTCAGGAGCCATCAGCACATCCACACCCCTCTGAACCCACCCTCTGGCCCCAATCACACTGGCTCTTCCCTCCACACACAGACCAGGGCCTGCTCACAGAGGGGTTGAGCTCACTCACGTGGCCAATAACCAGTGCCCACCTGCTGGATCCCAAGGCCAGGGGAGAAGAGCTGTGAGGCTGTGAAGAATAGACACTCCTCTCCTTAACCCGTGTGTGTGGATTTGAGTAAGTGTGTGTGCCATGCATGTGCATGTGTGTGTGTGAACACAGATGTGTACATGTGTGTGCATGTGTGTGTACTAGTGGATGTGCTAGCATGTGTGTGTGGGTATGTGTACATACACACATGTAGGGATGTGTACATGTGCCACATGCTATATGCACCTGGGCTGGACCAGACTCTCCTGGCTGAGTGGGTGCTCCAGGTGAGCAGAGTGTCTACTGCTCATTTCAGGCCAGGCTGAGTGGATAAGGCCCCTTCCCCAGGAAGCTCCTTCAGCTATTAGACCCTAAAGCTCAGGGTATGGAGTCCAAGAGATTCTAGGAACCTATGAGAATATTAAAACTGGGGGAAAGAACCTTTATTGGCCACAATATATGGAAAGAAAATTGTTTTTGAGCTTCTAGGAGATCGCCACAGGTTTTTCTTGGGGGTTTCCTGGAGAGGGCACCTTCTCTGCCCAGCTCCCTGCTGCTCCCCTGGTGCTCCTAAGCAGCCTTAAGATGTCAATAGGTAGGGAGGAGGCCCAGCCCAGGTAAACACCAAGGGATAGGTCCTCCTCTGTACTTCCAGCCTGGCTGTACATGTTCCCTTGGAAACCATGTGCTCCCAATACTATAGTTGATTCTGAGCTGAGTTTCTCTTTTTCTTTTCCAGCGATCCTCCCACCTCAGCCTTCCAGAGCTTTGGGACCACAGGTGTGAGCCCCCACTCTCAGCCTCTGAGTTTTTCTTGAGTTTTATGTTAAATGCTAAAGGCAGACTTTACCTCCTGGCTCTACAGCTGACTGGCTTGGGCTGCTTAAGCTCCTCCTTGCTCTTGGGTTCAGATAGCACTAATGGTCCCTCAGGCTCTATGAAAACACATGTGCTAACTCACATCCCCAGCCTCAAACCCCACAGTCAGTGGACCTCCATCCTTTAGTCCACTTGCCCCATGACCTGATGAAGTCTCTGGAGCTAAGTTCCCTCCCTCTGGGTGACTGAGGGATGCCCAGAGGCTCTCCACCATTGCCCAACCCCCAAGGAGTGGCTTTAGTACCCACTCTGCTGAGTCAGCGAGGGCCACATAGCTACCACCCTGGGTCTTGGGTGACTGCATGGGGTGGGTGTGAAGTTTCTGTTTCAACACCTAGTGACCACATAGGTCTTGCTTCTTCATAAGTGAGACAGAGGCTATGCTGTGCCCAAGCTCTCTGGACGGCACCCACAACTTCCCCACCAGGATGAAAGTGAACAACCAGTCCACGGACAAACAGCCCCCCTCCCACCAGGCAATCAACTCTGAGCTGGTCAACTGGTAGAGTTGCACTGCTGGTATCCCTTGAGCCAGCTCCTCTGGTGGATAACTAGGTCTAAATCCAAGAAACAAATCCTCAGCAATGAAAAACATACCCAGAAGCAAAGCCAGCATGGTTTTAGTGGTCCTTCCTGTATAGCTTTGGCCAGCAGGGTAAAGCCAGAGGGACCTACCTCACCCAAGCCACCTAGGAGGGGCTGGAGACCATCAGCCATCTCCACTTTCCCATAACCAAGGATGAGTCTGATTCATGTGTTTCCTGTGACAGATGCGACATCATCACATCCGCTCTGAGAACTATTTTTAACTGATTTATGTATTTCTTATATGGGGAAGACATCAACTTCTGTTTCAGTCTGTTTTACAGGAAAGTGTTGCAACTGTGCTCAGCTCAGCAATATTGAGCACCATGGAGCAGCTGGGGAGGCTGCTCAGCCTCCAGAGCTTTGCAAAAATTAATAAGGCTGGAAATGTGAGTCAGGCTCCATGCTGCTCATTTCCAAAAAGAGGAAACAATAGTTATCTCCTTCTGTAGAATCAAAAACCCCTTTTTGAGAAACAGCACACTGTTTCTTTAAATGCCCAAGGCAGTGACCACAAAGCAAGGTGCAGTCCTGCTGCTGGCTGAGCTGGCTTTGTACCAGGACACCCACTCCACCTGGGGAAAGCAGCACAACCCAAGTCTTGTGGAGATAGGGGGTCAGTGGGTGGCAAGGGGCCAGTGTCTTCGGCCCTTGGGAGTCCAGGTACCGTCCTTAAGTGAGGGTCTCTTGAGGACACAGACAGTCCTCTTGCAGACAAGCACTAGCCCAGGGTGCAAATGGTTTGGTCTAGGTGGGTAGATGACTGCAGAAACACATAAACTCCATCCCAGGACTCACCACTCAGCAGCACCCACACCCTTTGCCAACCCCACGACTTCTCTCATTTTCTTAACTTCCACTTATTTACACAAATTAAAAACCACTTATTTACCAGCTGCATGGCACAGGCTCTAGGCTAGCCTTCAGAGAGGCTCCAAGCACAGAAGTATAGTAGAAGCAGGGGAAAGGCTCACCCAGGGCTCTTGGGATATCCTGAAGCCTCTGCTAGGGTCAGGGCTTCAGGGACAGCCAGAGGCAGCCCAAACAGACCTGGGCAGAAGCCAGGCAGGGATACAGAATGGCCAGACCACAAGGGTCCTCTTGCTAGGAAGGTGACTCTTGGAGCAGAGGCTCTCAGCTGCCTAGCTATGCCCTCGACCCCACCCTGTGCAGGTCTCTGGGTAAGTGGGATGCCTTTCTGCACTTTCAGTGCTTGTAGATACTGCTTGCCCTGGGCAAGAGGGGCAATGTCACCTGAGACTCTGGGTTGCCATCTCTATACTGCACCCACTGCCCCACCTTGGGCACTTTTCTTGGCATCAGTGCAGCCTTCACCTCCAGCTTCTGGGACTTCCTATGCATTTGTCAACTTTGGAGGGGCATGACTGCACTGCTGGACCTTGGCAGCAGGAGCTCTGTCTCTGTTCTGAGGCCACCAGACAGGCCAAAAGCAGCAGCTGAGCATAGGTGTTGGTCCCACTCTGGCCAGGGAACCTTTAAGCTTTAAGAAACAGGTTTTCAAATAGCCGGGCATTGTGGCGCCTATAGTCCCAGCTACTTGGGAGGCTGAGGCAAAAGAATCACCTGAGCCCAGGAGTTGGAGGTTGCTGCGAGCTGTGACGCCACAATACTCTACCCCAGGCAACAGTTTGAGACTCTATCTCAAAAAAAAAAAAAAAGAAAGAAAGAAAGAAACAGATTTTTTTCCCCTTCCAGCCCTCCTATCTCCACCCTCTTCTCTTCTAGAAGAGTCAAAAAAGAGGAAGGGCCCAGGGAATTGCTTGGAGGTGAAGGGCCCCCAGGGCTCGGTCAAGTTCTGTTAGGTCCCCTGGTATTGCATTCACTGGGCTGGGTCAGCCAGAGTGCTCTTCTACTCTGCACTACCACCCTTCTGGAGAAGAGGAAACTGAGGCTCAGAAAGGCTTGGCATTGGCGGGTGTGGCCTGCAGCCAGCAAGCCCAACTCCAGAGCTATGCTCCAGGCTCCTAAGCTATAATTTTCGTCCTCCAGTATTTGAGATATCTAAGATTTAATGTGGAAAAAAATGGTTCCATTCTGTCTTACCCCATACCCCAAAATAAACTTAAAGGGAAAAAGCATAATTATAAAAAACATTGGAAGAAAACACAAGACCATATTCATACAGTCTCAGAAAGGCAGGCGAAATGCAAAATCCAAAGTCCCAAAGGAAACAATTGACAAATTTTACTGTGTAAAATTTAAAAACTTCTGTGTGATGAAAAAAGACACTATTAGAAAGTCAAATGTTAAGGAGCAGACTGCAAACAAGGATCTGCAATGTAAACACAAAGTACTAATATTCATCATATATAAAGAACTTCCAGAGATCAATAAGAAATAAGCAAACCATAAAAGTAATGGTATGTTCTTACCATAAAAGGTAAGAACAGAAAAAACATTAAAATGAGTTCATGAATATGACAAAATATCCAATTTCCCTATTAATCATAGAAATTAAAATTGCCAAATATTTTATGACAAAATCTACTGTGGCTTAGGTAAAGAAAGGGGAGCATGGGGATATGAAAGGTTATGAATGAAAACAGCTTTTGAAAGGCAATTTGAGGTTGCTACAGAAATTTAAATGTACATACTGAGACCCTAGCCCTGCAGAAAAATGTCTGTGAGGATGTCCAAGGCACACCTCTGGAAAAAGTGAAGACTGGAGAAGGAGATCCCCTAAAGGGCCAGGCCCCTGAGCATTCACCCTCCAGGGACGCCAGTCCTAATAGAGAACTTGGGGGACTGGTGAGGTGGCCAGTGGGGTGTAGGCCCTTGAGGTTCACCCCTGGCTGGGCTTGGAGGGCAGGGAGGCCACTAAGGTACAGATAGCTACCCAAGCATGTAGACCCCACGTCCAGCTGCCTGGGGGTGGGTGGGGGTTGTGGACACATAGCTTGGGGGAGGCTGGCTGCCCCAAGGGCCCACTGTCACCTAGTAGAGACAATGGCTGAGCCAAGCTTGGGACTGTGGGTAAAGGGCTAAGTGAGGGCTGGTGGAAGCCTATACCCCCACAGCTCCTCCCCAGTGCACACTGCCCATATCCCACCAGCAGAACAGAAGTTCAGCCCCTTCCTGCTTTGTTCCAGGGTCCCCTCTCTTCCCTCTGACTCAGCTTCCAGTGCCAGTGGGGCCTCAATGTTCCCTTCTCACAGTGAGTCTCCATGAGCTATACTCTGTCCCCACCATGTGCATCGTACTGGAATGAATCTTGGCGGCCTCTTATTCTGGAGAGTTCCATCTCTAATTTTATATGTACTGTCAGTTGGTTATTTGATCCAGATGCCTGGGAAATTCATAACGGGAATGCTCCAGGAATGGGTGGTGGGTGGCCGGGCAAGGCTCCCAGCTAACAAGTCAGCCAGTGAGGTCTGAGAAGGGTGCACCCATTCCCTGGGAAATAATATGGACTTTTTCCAGGCGGTTTTCCACCCACACCTCAGGGACTTCCTGCTGTAGCCCACAGCCCACCCCTGCTGTGGGCCCCTGGGGTGGGGCAGATGGCTGGGGCTAGATAAGCCACTCACCTTCCTCAGTGAGGCTGCCCTTCTTGACCTCAGGTCATGAGGGTTAAACAGGCCGGGAAGAGCCCTGAGCCCACACAGCCATAGTGGCTGTTAGGGAAGCCCTGCTCCTTCCTCACCTTCTACCTGGACACTTCCAAAGGCCAGCCCCTCTCATGGCCCCCTGAAGTCTCCTCCACAGGGCAGCCATGAGAACTACATGGACACCTGGGTCCACTCCCCAGGCCCAAAGCCACATGTCCCTTGGCCCAATGGCCTTCATGATACCCTCTGGTCACCCTCCCAAGGGGTCTGCCTCCCATCTCATTCAGAGGAGGCATGGTCTCTCCCATGGGGCCCCAGGGCTTTAGCACCTTTGTTCAGTGGATAACAGAGTAAAGGGTTGTCCAGCCTCCCCTAGGCCTCCCCATCAGGGGCACCCAAGTCCTCTATTCAGTGTACTCAGGAGAGCAGACTAGGACAGGCAGGCACAGCCTGGCCTCGAACATGACTGGAATAGAAAGAGCAAAACACTGTTTAGGTTAGAGGGAACAGAGCCCATTTCCTGCCATAAACCAACGTCTAAGAGGACCTCTTATCCCCAGTAGGGGGTGTTTTTACAAAGACCATCTGCAAACTGGGGTTGATTCCTCTAATGTGGACACTGGGGGCTCTGAAGGTGGTCCAGAGGGTGAGGTCGGCAGCACCCCTAAGATGGGCTACCAGAGGGAGGGAGACTCCAACCTGGGAGCCTCTGCCCTGTGCCAGGAGTTGTCTTGCCCATTGGCCCCAGGTGAGTAGCCAGGCTTAGGCCAGCTCTTGGACCAATCCCAGCCCCACTATGCCCTGCCCTGCAGGGGGAGCCAAGCTGGCAACCCTACTCAGCCAGAGTCAGGCCTCCCAGATGGCCACACTGGCCCACAGTCTTGAATTCCATCAAGGAACAATAAACTGAGACTGCAGTTGACTCCAAACTTGCCGAGTTCCCACCCTAAGCACAGTTCAGGTTCCCAGAGGACAATGTCTGCCCTTCCCAGCCAGGACTTGGCCCAGCAGTGGCTGATCCAGGCCACAGCACATAAACAAATACTCCCTGGCCAGCCTAGGCCCCTCCTGCCCCTTGAGTTGCTCTTGGGTTCCACAACCTCTGTCAGCCACTTTTCTCAGCTGCCCTAACACAGCCTAAGATGGGGACAAGATCCCCATCATGCCCATCCCAGGGGGCAGATCTTTTCCCAGACTGGCCTGGTCATTCTGGGCTGGCCCTAACCATTCTCAACCATGGATTCCCACTCCAGCACAGAAGCTTCTCCTCTCCCATCCCAGCTGGGCTGTGGGATCTGTGGTCCTAGATGATGAAAGTGGATGGAAGGAAGGAGCAGTGGATCTTGCCTCTCTGGAGAACCTTCACCCTCTGATTGGGCCCTGATTTGGCCATGGCCAGTTGTCAACACAGCTGACTCTGGCCTCCATGACCTCACCTGGTGCAGGATCACTGGCCACTGAGGACAACATAGAGACACACCTGCCTTTCCTGAGGAATGGTGCCAGCCCCCAGCCTCTCCAGGGGCCCCAGAAAGGATTCAGGGAACCCGGGGAGGGGTGGGTGGGTGGTGGTGTGCAGGGGAAGGACCTAGCCCAGCCCTGTCCTAGCTCACCTGGCAGCAGGGCTGACCCCACACAGGGTGTCTGGGGTGTCTACCACCACCTGCCAGGACACAGTAAGACCCCAAGCCTGGTGCCAGGGGCTACAGATTCAACCTGGGAGGGACTGAGGCAGAGGACTCCATGTCTCCCAAGCAGGTTGAGAGGTAATTAGGTGTAGGGAGGTGACCTCCTTCTCTTGGGGGAGATAATGGCTTTTTATTTCAGGGTATTCTCACGCACTAAAACAGGAAACAAGTTACCTCAGAGCCAGCACCCCCACTCCAAGGTAAAAGGCTCTTCCTGTGGCCTCACCCCCAACTTGCCCTGCATGACCTCCATGCCCATGTCCCATGCAGACCCTGCATCCTGGGCCGCCCTTTCTCGAGCATTTTAACACACGGGTATTCAAGGGATGGCCCCTGCAGCTCCTCCTGCTGAGCTCTCAGCCAAGGAGAGGATAGGTGCCTGCTGGCCAGGTCTGTTAGGAGTAGGGATGGGGAGCAGACAAGAGGTTGTGCACACATGTCTCCTAGGGACATGTGCCCCATGCCCGGGAGGGACCCCAGTCCACCTAGACCATGACTTGGGGCACTGTGCAGAGTGGGGGCAGGCTGGTTTGGGGAAGGGTTGGGCCCAATACTAAGTGATTCTGTCTGACCAAGACTTGTGTGCATCTAGCCCTATTCTGGGCTGATGTGGGAGCTGAGGTTGGGTGGTTGCCTAATGGGGAAACTCAGTCCAGAATGTTCTGTTTCTTATAGCCCTACTGGATCCTGGTTATGACTGTCTAATTGAGGTTAGTCATACATGTTGGGAGGTTTATGTTGCTGTGTCTATGGAGTCAGCACCATGTTGCACTCGCCTCCTCTTCTGTTTCGGGCTACATTCTCCAAGTGGGAAGGCATGTCTACTCTCTGATCAAAGCCCCATTAACCCTGGCATCTGTCCCAGCCTCCATGGCAGGGCTCCTGTCAGGACAGAAAGCACGTAGGTCTCCTGTTCCAACTTCCAGTTAGAACATCTTGTAAGTTCTTTGGCCTTGGTGTCCTTCCACCAAGACCCAGCAACGCTATCCACTGGCCCAGTCTGTGGTCAGGTCACCCCAGAGTACCCTTCACTCAGCCACTGATGGCTTTGGTGGGTGTGTGACTCAGCTCCCAGGAAAGACCTTAGGGAAGCCACTTCCAACCGCCAGGTCATATACACCATGACTCCCCTGCCACACAGAAATGGTCCTTCCAGCTCAGAGCCCAGGGGTGGCCCTGAACCTGCCATCTAGCATTTAAAGATGTCCCTGACCCACTGACCTGCCAAGGGCCCCAGGTAAGATGTCTTTGGTGGTCCTCCAAGAGCCTCACAGAGAAAATGGACTCCACCTTGTCAAAGCAGGCTGGAATTGGGAGTTTCCAAACTAGAAACTCACCTTAAATCCTCAAGGGCCTTAAGAACAAAGAAAATGACTCCAGTCTTTCTTTCCACAAAGAGGCAGTTATACCAGAACAGGGATGAAGTCAACTTGGGAATTTATGACCACTAGCAGCACATGGCCATTGTTAATCCATCTAGATGAGCCCACCTATGGACACCCTTGGAAGCCCCTCACCCCAGGCACCACTATGTTGGTCTATGACCCATGACCATCTTCTCCAAAGGCAAAAGCCTCATATAGAGCTGTGAAGAACACAGCCAGAAGGCTGGAGGCCCCTGTCTCAGCCTCAAGACTTTCTCCACCACGCCCTCAGCATCATTGTGTTATGAACACAGAAGCTCATCTCCCCGCAGGGAGACAGCAGCTTCTAGTGGGGTTGCGAAGGTGCTCTGCAAGTTGGTTCATTTTCAGTGGCTTAGAGTCGACTGTTCGGCAAGAGCAAGCACCAAGGCACAGGTCTTTGGGAGGAGGTTATGATCCCAAAAAGAACCCAGCCAGCAAGGAGAGTATCCAGTGATTAGGGGTGCCTGCTAGGGCTATGTCAGGCACAGGGCTGATTGAAACCATGGGCTGGGACTGTAGCCATGTGGTGTGTCATGGGGCTGCCTCACTGTACTTCAGACGAATGGACGAATGGAGGTACAGAAAAGTGCAGATGGCTGGACAAACAGACAAACAGGTGTGTGGGGGGGGGGTGTGAGGATTCTGCAGACCTATTTGAAAATAGGCTTTTCAAATCAATAAACCTGAGTTCATAGATTAGCCCTACCAGGGAGCAGTCATATACCCATGGACACATTTTTCAGACTTTAGTTTTCATATTTCTTTTTCTTTTCTTTT
>NW_003852413.1:29002-79224 GCF_000181295.1 Otolemur garnettii
TTTTTGAGACAGAGTCTCATTTGTCACCCTCGGTAGAGTGCCGTAGCATCACAGCTACCTCAAACTCTTGGGCTTAAGCAATTGTCTTGCCTTAGCCTCCCAAGTAGCTGGGATTACAGGCACCCGCCAAAGTGCCCAGCTATTTTTTGGTTGTAGTTGTCATTGTTGTTTGGCAGGCCCAGGCTAGATTCGAACTTGTAAGCACTAGTGTATGTATTTGGTGCCCTAGCCGCTGAGCTACAGGCACCAAGCCAGTTTTCATATTTCTAAAGTACCATATTTGTAGAAGGTCTCTGTGGGCCTGAAATAACCCTCTCTAGAAGATCTATTGTCACAGTGAGGGGCCCAGGCTGGCTCTCCAGGCTCTTGTTCATAGCTGCTTGCTGGACATCATTCCCAGAGTTGAGACACATCCGTGAGAAATGGACACAAACTAGGGCATCAGTGGAGTCAGGCAGTGGCAGAGCTGGGGGCATTGGAGGGAAGGGGACCAGAATCAGCCCCGGCGACAGTGTTCCTGGCCCCAGGCCCTGGCTCTTGGGAGAGAGAGGCCACCAGAGAGGGGAAGTGCAGAGGCTGAGTCAGGGAAGGCTGGCAGAGGGAAACCAGGGCCCAGAAATTCCCTCAAGGGCAGGAGGGCACCCCAAATGTCTCAGAGTCACGTTTGCACCATCCAGGGGGAAAGGGGATGTCAAGCAGGCCTCAGCTTGATTGAAGAAACAAAACAAATGGAATAAAACAAAATACTATGTCATCTCTTGCCCACTGGAGATGTGGAATGAGACTTAGGACAGGGAGCAGAGTTTGCTTTGACTTGCACTATGGGAAGTCAGGAAAGAACGGTGACAGGCCCACCCTAAAGGCTCGTTAAAGGTCAGACCAGCCACCGGCAAAGGCAGGCACGAGGCATCTGGCCTCAAGAGGGTTGAACATAACAAGGTAATAGACACTGCACAGCTCACCTTAGGACAGAGCAGGCAGAATAGGGCATTGAGGAGTCCCCAGATGTGTGTGCCTCAATTTGTGACTGCCCCTGAGGAGAGCTGAGCTGGCTGCAGGTGGGCCCTGCTGGTCCATCAGCTGAGTCACTCAGCTCGTTAGTGTGCACAGCATCCACCAGCCTCACGTTGCCAGTGGTATGATGATGGCTTTCATGGGTTGTGAGCAAAACAATCCTAACCTTATTTTCCATAAGCACCAACAGATGTTTAAAATTGGGGAGAAATTTCTAGGACCGACTCATTTCTCAGGCAGGGCCCTGGAGCAGCTCCAGGGGGCTGCACGCCATCGGCTGCGCTGTTGTTCTAAGCGCGCCCTTCACACGTCAGGAATGTCAAACAGAGCTGACCTCAGCACCGCCAAGAGCCCTACTCCAAACACAGCCCTCCCCAGCAGCAGACAGGCTCAGGGCGTTTGTCTAATTTAAAACAAACTAGTTGGGCGGTATATTATTTCTCCAACCAAACAAGATTGAAGCCGCATGTGCTACATATTACTATTGCTTCCTGCCCAACTTCATGCATCCCTCCAGCTTGCTCAGCACATTTAGCAAGTCAAAAAGAGACGATTGTTTCCCATTTCACTGAGAAAATAGAAGTAATCAGAAAAGAATTTCCATGTGTTCCCCCACAGCTAGCCCCAGCCCCTCTCCCAACCCTCTTTGCCCTTGACCAAGACCCCTTCCTCTCCACTCTTTCCTGAACCTTCTCAAACCAAGCTTTTATCTCCCCTGTTCCGCTGAGGATGCCTACAGGGGCGAAATCTGGGTGTCAGTCCACTGCCTCGTCCTGGCTGATGCACGGTGTCCAGGACAGGACCCAGGTCCCCCAGAAAGCGTGTTCCTCTGTAACTCTCAGGACACCCTCACATCCTGATCTGCTGCTCTTATAGTTCTTCTCATTGCCATGGCCCCATGTTACTTTCCTATTGCTGCTATAAAAGATTACCACATATTTAAGGGTTAAAACAACACAAATTTATTATTATGCAGTTCTGGAAATTAAAAGTCAAAAATGGGTTTCATTGGGCTACAATTACAGTGTCAGTAAAATTACCTTCTTTCTGGAGGCTCTAGGGGGAATTCACTTTTGTGTCTTTCCAGCTTCTAGGTGCTCCATGCCTCAGGATCCCTTTCTCCACCTTCCATCCCTGATGCCAGTAACCTCAGCTCTGACCTCTGCTCCCACTGTCACCTCTTCTCTGATACAGAAAGCCTGGCCTCATTTTCATAAGGACTCTCATGACTGCATTGGGCCACCTAGGTAATTCTGAATACTCTCTCCATTGCAAGGTCATTAATTTAATTGCATCTGCCAAACCCCTCTTGACACATAAGGTAGCATATTCACAAGTTTTGGGGATTAAGGTGCAGACATCTTTGGGAATTATTATTTTGTTGACCACAGTCTGTCCTCTGGCCTCCAAAGATTCACATGCCTCCCATATCAAAACTACATTCACGGCTCAGCGCCTGTGGCTCAAGTGGCTAAGGCACCAGCCACATATCCCTAAGGTAGCAGGTTCAAATCCAGCCCAGGCCCGCCAAACAATAGTGATGGCTGCAACCAAAAAATAGCCAGGCGTTGTGGCCAGCACCTGTGGTCCCAGCTACTTGGGAGGCAGAGGCAGGAGACTTGCTTGAGCCCAGGAGTTGGAGGTTGCTGTGAGCCTTGATGCCATAGCACTCTATCCAAGGGGATAGTTTGAGGCTCTGTCTCAAAAAAAAAAACAACTATATTCACTCCACACTAACACCTGTAAAAATCTAACTCAATTACAACATGAATTCCAAGTCAAAAAACATCTCGTTTAAATCTAATCAAATTTAAAAGTCCCAAATCTTGGCTCAGCACCTGTGGCTCAAGTGGCTAAGGCACCAGCCACATACACCTAAGGTGGCAGGTTCAAATCCAGCCTGGGCCTGCCAAAAAATAGTGATGGCTGCAACCAAAAAATAGCTGGGCACTGTGGCAGGCAACCTCCCAGCTACTTGGGAGGCTGAGGCAGGAGACTCGCTTGAGCCCAGGAATTGGAGGTTGCTGTGAGCTGTGATGCCACCGCACTCTACCCAGGGGGATAGCTTGAGGCTCTGTCTCAAAATAAATAAATAAATAAAAGTCCCAAATCTTATAATAAATATTAGAGATGGGTAAAACTCTGGGTATAATCCATTCTAATGTATAATTCCTCTACATCTATAAACCTGTGACACCCAAGAAACAAGCTATCTGCTTCCAAAATACAATGTTGGGACAGGCATACATTGACAATTTATAGACATTCCCATTCAAAAAGGGAGAAAATGAATGGAAAAAAAGAGTTATTAGTCCCAAGCAATTTCAAAGTCCAGCTAAGCAAATGTTATGTTTCAAGGCCTGAGGATAATTCTATATGGTTCTCAGAGTTCCCCTCTGGGTTTATGGCACGAGTCATTCTTACTTCTTCTAAAGAGGTAGCATGTGTTTCCTGCTGAGTAGTTCATCAACCTATTTCTTTCGCATAGAATATTGAGGGGTCCAACAGTATTCTTTCATCTTTCATTTCATCCTTTCTCTGTCCCTAATCATCAAAGTTGGCAGTGTTTCTGATGATATAATTTTCTCAAGAACTTTGTTGGTCTCCGATGAATGTCACAAGGACTAACTCCATTTCATAAGAAGGTCTTTCCCAAGTCTTCCCCAGATAATCTTCTCTATATTCTTGGCTTCTGCTGAGATGACCGAGGATCCCTTGAGCCATGTATCTAATCTCTTCAAAGACCACACTAACTCTGTGTGACTGAATACTCTGACTTTTGATACTTACAAATCAGCAAAATGTTGTCCAGCCACACAGGTATCTTTCTTCCCAGAGCACAGTTTTATGCACATAGTGCACGCACACACACACATAATACACAATACCATGTGTACCTGCAGAAACACAAATATGCACTATAGCTCTTATATACATACAGTGATGTATGCACACACAGACATGCACACATTCTGCACACTACTGAACACATGCACACATACCACAGCACATTCACCCACATACACGGGAGCACACATACAATGCTGCACACACACACAATACTGCAAATAGCCCATATACAATATGCACACACACCACATATATCTTGTAGACACCCTATAAATCCACCAGATATGTTATGCATGTAGTGTGCACATGCAGCACACACACAAACACATGCACTCTTTATCTGTAGGGAAACACTGACACACACAATGTAAATGCTTACATGGGTGGTGGAGAAGCCATGCATAAAGACCCAACCGTGCTCTGGGGTCCTGCTGATCAGATCAAAGAAGCCAGGAGGGGGTTGAGAAGTAGGAGCTATGACAGGAGACTGAGTATGTGGTGGGAGCCAGACACAGCAGCTCAAAAAAACTCAAAGCCAAACCCTCTCCAGCACCAATGCTCCCCCAGCAGAGCTAGAGCTTGGGGGGGCGGGGGTCCCAAGGCCTAGGCAGCACATTGCCTGTAGGTCTGGACATAGCTATGTGACCACATCCAGCTCTATCACATCACTGCCAGCCACTTGTCCTTGGGGCTGGCATAGGGACACTGTTGAGCCCAGGGGACAAGAGTAGACAAGCTGGGGGACAGAGAATGGAAGGGTTCCTACAGGTACTGCTTCAAAGTTTCAGGAAGAAGGAGAACCAGAACAGAGAGACCCCATCCCCCTTAGGAGCAGCCAGCCAGGGACATTGCATTTGGGGCTCACCTAACCAGTAAATGTCCCCTCTCTTTGTTCACTCTTTGTCCCTACACTACTCTCTTCTTTCTTCTGTGGGAAAGGAATAGGGACCATGGGACAGGCACAGAATGTCTTGAAGGACTCTTATCCCCTAGACCGGTCCCCTGGGCTCCCCAGCCCCAGCAAAGCCTGAGTCCACTTCTGCTGGGTCTCTTCTAAGCCACCAAGTATATGGTTCTCCCTGGTCAGAAGCAGGGCTTAAAGTGGAGGCCCACTCTGCTGGTCAGTGGACTGTGCCCTCACTGAGTCCACAGCCAGTCTGACTAAGGGTGGCCAGATGGATGTTTCTCCAGTCTTGAGGCATTTAATTACCTCCCTCAAGCTGTGATGCACAGGCCTCACCCTTGCTTGCTCTTCTAGTCCCACCCACCAAAGTCCACCCACCAGGCAGTGTTTATGCCTTGTAAGGCAAGGCCACAGCCATACTTGGTGTAGGGGGATGATGTGGGTTTGGCCCCCCTGTCCCATCCAGACAGTGAGGATAAAGGCCTGGGAAGTCCTGTCCTCTCACCAAGCTGGCTCTTCCCAGACAGGCACCGCCATCTTGGGTGCTCAGGAAGGGGTGACCCTCATGTTGGGGCTACCACTCTAGGGATACTAAGAAACAACCTGCTGGGTCATAGGCCTGCCCTGAGCACAGTCTCAACCACTGCATGTTGTCATCTTTGAAAAACCAAGTACTTTAGGAGCAGAGGGATAGGGCAATGCACGATGTTGATTTTGTCTTCATCCTTCTGCCAGCCCCGCAGCACAGCATGCTTCCATCCTCCTCCCCTCCCAGCCCCAGAACCAGGGCTTTGGACTTGCTATGACCATTGGAATGCAGTACAGGCACAGTGGAGCAGTTCCAAGGAGAGGTCTCAGGGTAGTATGTGCCTGGGAAATGCCCACAGGAGCTGCTACGTCTTCCATCTAGGTCTCAAGAGATGATAAACAGCATACCAAAGTGGCACCTGCCACCCAAAGCAGAGATGCTATAGCCAACACATAGATGTAGGAGTGAGAAACCACTGGAATTGATGGGGCCATTGGTTACACAGCATTATTGCAGCAATAGCTGACTAATAAAGAATTTGTTGTTAAAATTAGGGTGCCCCTTAATAAAACCTAAAATACATGGCACTGGCTGATAGTGATAAAAAAACTGTTTTAATAAGCTGGGAAATGACAACCTGTGTTATGTAATAGTAAAGAAAAAAATCATGAAAACTGGCTCCTGCAATAACTTATAAAACAGGAAACATACTCAATGCAAGTCTAGTTTGGGGTGAAGAGCTTTCCAAGCAAAATGTCATGAGTGAATTTGTTGTTACAACTGCATTTGATGTATTTGATAAAGTACCTCATGAAAAAAAAGATAAACTCAGAAAAGAACTAGTTTGCAATAGAAATGAGAGAAAATAAAGGAAAGTAAGAAATTCCAGTATTTGTAAAATTAAAAATTATGACTGCCTCTTGAACCAATAATGAGGAAATCAAGGAGAATCTTGAGATAGAATAGCCTTTTAAGAGTTAAAATGTAGCATCAGAGGGCTGTGGGTTCAAGTCCAGGCCTCAGGCCACCTCCAGGCTCCTTGGGATGATGTTCCCAGATGGCTGTCTGTCAATGCCCAGATGCCTAAGAACAGGAGGCATGGCTCTTAGAGCACAAGAGTCTGGGATATGGGCACCCTTTGGAGTCTCAGGGATTTCTGCCATCAAGCAGCTTATCTCAGTGTTTTCAGTAGTTGAAACAGCCTTGCAGCAGCCACCAAGTCTGCCATCCTGTTATGAAGGAAATATGCCAAGGGAAAGGGGGAGTGTGAGCTGACACAGACAATAGCAGAGGTATGCCAAGAGGGAAACATGATCCCCAGGGAAGCCAAAGTCATTGCTGGCAGACACCCATGTCCCTGCCCTGAGCTAACCTTCCCTGTGTCTTGATTCTCTGCCAATAGTACTTTTATCTCAAACCGGCTACATCCAGGTGACTCCAAAGCAGAATGGGCAGAAGACCATGTACCCTGGATCCTGGAGTCCTACACTCCTGTGAGGAGACCTTCCCTGGCCTCAGGAGCCTGCCATCCTGCACATCTGCTCAGCACTGTTGGATGCTGCAGCCAATGCTCTGAGCCTGCCAAAGGCTGCATTTGGAGTAAGGCCAGGTCCAAATCCTGGCTCTGCCACCTCATAACTGTGTGGCCTTGGGAAAGCCAGTTCATACCTCTGAGTCTCAATGTGCACCTATAGGCACCAGAAAAGCATCTGCTGTTAGTGTCACAAGGCTATGGAGAGGGTGAGAGAAGTAAGCACAACTTTCTGAGACTGCCTGAGCAAAAGCGGCTCCTTAAAAGTGTCACTGGGGCAATGGAGAGATAGGAGGAGGAAGATGCTGATGCCAACACCAATGCCCATGAGAGCATTTTCAGGGATGTGAGGCCAGTGCCCACAGAATCTCTGCTTCATGACGGTGCGTGGCTGTGTGGATGAGGAATGTCACTCACAGTCCTAGCCACAGCTGGTCCATGTGCTGAGAAACCCTCACACAACTGTGGCATTGTCAGAAATAGATTTACTTTGTTAAAAAAAAAAAAAAAAAAAAGAAATCTGTCTCGGTGCCTGTGGCTCAAGTGGCTAAGGCGCCAGCCACATACACCTAAGATGGTGGGTTCGAATTCAGCCCGGGCCTGCCAAACAACAATGATGGCTGCAACCAAAAAAAATAGTCAGGCGTTGTGGCGGGCGCCTGTGGTCCCAGCTACTTGGGAGGCGGAGGCAGGAGACTCGCTTGAGCCCAGGAGTTGGAGGTTACTGTGAGCTGTGATGCCCCGGCACTCTACCCGGGGGGATAGCTTGAGGCTCTGTCTCCAAAAAAAGAAAGGGTAATCTTGGAAAATGAGCAAGGTCCCAAACATGAGTTGAAGTCAAAGCACAGCCACCCGGGAACCACACCAGGGAGACACACTCACCGGGATGGGGAGGGTACTGGGAGAGACCCAGGGCCCCTGTCCCAACAACAGCTGGCAGCATAAGGCCCTGTGCGGAGGCTCAGAACCCACTCCACCCAAGCATCACTCCCCTGCTGCTAGTGCTGGCATTTCCCTGCTTGAAACAGATCTTAAATCAGTATTGACATCAGCAATGCAAGTTCTTACCACTCATATTCTGCATAGCAAATTTGCTCCTCCATCCTCATGGCTAATGAAAAAATTTCCTATCCATTTTTGTCCAGATTATTGCAAATTCAATTGGAAGCTGACAGGATTCAGACACATAGGATTTTCCTATCTTCAGTGCCATTGTGAACAGTGCTCACACATCCTTCCCATCCCACTGACCCCCACCCCTCAAGCCATGGCACAGAAACTAGAACTTTTACCAAACACAGAGGCCAGCCCAGCCCTGTCCTGAGCTGTCCTCATTATTCCCTGTCTGCAGATAGGGCCAAGCCTCAAGAGCCGGCCAGGCCTCCCAGATTTGTCCCGTGAGCCTTCAGGTGGGCCATGCTCCTCTAATTGACTGGACCCTGCTCGGGCCACATGGGCCTTGTGAATTGATGGTCACCCACCCATCAGCCTGATGACTTTGGCCAGGGCACATGCCCTCCCCTGGAAGCTCAATGTCTTCACATAAAACAAAGGCAGTGATCACTCCAGAGCCCTGAACAGTCTGACTGTTTCCTGGTGAGCAGTGTGGCTCAAAGTCTGTACTTAGGGACACATAGCTTGGCTCTCTGGGCCATTTGAGCTCTTGGCTTTCTGGGCTTTGTGTGAGGCCCTAAATTCTGGAACGTGCTTAGCCACAGTCATTTCCTCTCCTGCACACAGGCAGCAGTCTGTGTGGACCCAGAAGGGTGTCACTGGGTCCTGGCCCTGAGCTCCCTGGCAGGTGCACAAGGTTGTCCAACTCTCCAAGTAGCCCTCATAGTGGGTGACAGACTGAGTCCTCTCCCAGCTGTGGCTCTGGCATCTCTCTTGTGTCACAGTGGTCACTTGACAAGAGTTCCCTGGAGGAATCCACTCCTGGAGACTGTCCCCCAGTATAGGAAAGGCCCAGGCAGATGGTGAAGCTGCCACCAGGAGATGAGTGCCAAAATACCCCCCAGGAATGCTACAGAGCTGGCACCTGGGTGTTGGCTACCATCCCCTGCCACGCTTGGAAGCCAGGCCTTTTCCCCACCAGGCATGGAAGGCTTTTCCCTGCCCCTGTCTTGAGCTGACTCTGGGTGCCCAGTTGCCTAATGAGCCCTCAGCTCCGGCAGCTCAGGAGGCCTTGTTTATCTTTTGGGACCTTGCAGGGTGAAAGTCTAATATCTCACTCTAAGAAGGGCCCACAGCTCTTCTCTGCATGTTGGGGTGTCCGGAGGATCAGGGGCACAAGGGCTCCAGTGGGCTGGGATATTTGGGGCCCCAGGAAGGTTACATGTGGGCCTAGGAAAACTGGCATGGGGGGGTAAGGATTTGTACCCCAATGGAAATCACTAGGACCAGGGTTTCCCAAGCTTTAGGGTTTGCAGGGTCCCCAGAGAGCTCTTTCTACTTACAAATATCTCTAGTTGGAGGCCCCACAGATACCTCAAGCTCAAGATGGCACAAAATTGAACCCACCCAGCCCCTCAAAACTACCCCTCCCCAGTACCTTTTGGTTATGTAAATAAGAACTTCAGATGTAAGGGCTGCACTGTCCCCTCCCCTCACCCCAAACCAGCCAAGGCAAAGCCAGTCCTACCCCTATGCTCATGCCCTAGGTCCCTGGCAGGTCAGTGATCTTGGGCTCTGTTAGTCCTTGCTTGGTCCCTTCTCTGCAAGGCTCTACTATGATGCCCCAGTGGAGAGAACCATGAGCCCTGAGACGCCCACAGGGAAGCTCAATACTTATTGAATGCTACTTCTGGCATTATAGAAGGGGCTTTTGTTTTCACTGAAATGCCCAAAAAATCAAATTCAGTGACACTTCTTTTTTTTTTTTTTTTTTTTTTTTGAGACAGAGCCTCAAGCTGTCCCCCTGGGCAGAGTGCCGTGGCATCACAGCTCACAACAACCTCCAACTCCTGGGCTCAAGCGAGTCTCTTGCCTCCGCCTCCCAAGTAGCTGGGACCACAGGTGCCCGCCACAACGCCCGGCTATGTTTTGGTTGCAGCCGTCATTGTTGTTTGGCGGGTCCGGGCTGGGGATTCGAACCCGCCACCTTAGGTGTACGTGGCTGGCGCCTTAGCCGGTTGAGCTATAGGCGCCGAGCCAGTGACACTTCTTAAAATTGTTCTACCTGATCTCATGGCAGCAGCTAGACTAAAAGTATTGCTTTTCATTCTGACTTGCCTAGGAGGCCTGAGACCCACAGTCTGTAACCTTCCCATCCCTCCCCTGGGGAGCCAAGGGAAGTCCAGCAGGCCTCTGTCTTCCTGAAGCCCAGTACACGTGAAAAGCCAGCAGGAGAACAGGCCTTGCATGGAATGCCGCACCCCTCTGTCCCTTACCCACTGTGAGCCATCAAACTCTGACCTTACTAAATCACTGCTGGTGCCCAGAAGAGGAAGCAGCCTACAGTATGGGCATGGGGGACACTGCTGATTAACACAGTGGCCAACAGGGACATGGGCACTCAGGTGGCTGAGCCTTGCCACCACTGCTAAAAGCCACTGAGTACTTCTTACAGGTGAAAGGGGAGTTTCTGGACAGATTCAAGCCCCATGGGCTGCTGAGCCAGCTAGAAAGGAAGGTGTGAGAGGGATGCAGGGCCCATGCAGCCTATACTCTGTGTCAAGGCCTCTCAGCCAAAACTAGGGTCCATGTCCTATTTTCTCTAAAGGTTGGCTCTTGAAAGCAGTCAATCTCCCGGAAAGCCAATGTTTTCCACTGTGCTGACAGAATGAAATAATGAGTCTGGCACTTGGACCTGAGTCACAGGCAGCTGGGCCAGGGACAGAGGACACCTGCATGACATGTTTGTCAGGGAAAGTGGCTGCTGAGCTTTCTGTGCTTTTGTGGGGTGCTGATTGTTGTTTAAAATTTCTAAAATAATGGTAACAAATATGATACCTTCCAAGAGGAAGCTACACCAAGAGGGAGCTGGGAGAACAGCAGCCTCATCTATCCTTGTCCATATGGAAGAAAGATGTGAGGTGGTAATTAGAAGCGGAGGAAACTGGGAGTAAAAACACTTCAGTACTGCACTGCTGTGCTATCATTTCTGCCACTCAAGTACCATCTTGCCAGGAAACAGCACACTTTGAGTCATCTGCTCAGGAAACAGAAGCACTAGGGTGCAGGGGCCTCCTCATGGCACCCCTGCAGCCACAGCAAGCCTTCACCCCTGAGTCTTCCCCAAAAGGGGAGCAGGGTCCCAAGGGTAGCCTTCTGTAGATACTCAGAACACAGCTCTGCCTGCCCAAGTCCGGGAGCCGAGGCCTCAAAGGCTGCTCTGCCACCCCGAAAAACACACTCATAATGTATAGGTAGTAGGGACTCCACCAGTAATGCAGCCCCACAGACATGTCCCAGTTCTCACAGGTACCAGGTGCCCCAGAGGCAGCTCTTTACTAGCTTCCCATAAAGCTAGAGGTCACTTGTTCACTTGCTCAGGCCTTGTCCCGGAGGCCAGGTCGGGGAACGAACGGAAGAGCCCTGCCTTAGCTGGGGATGCCGTATCAACAGCGACGGTCAAGGCAGCTGATAGATAACAGAAATTTGTTTCTCGCAGCTCTGGAGATTGGCAGTGTGAAGCCCAGGAGCCAGTGTGACTGGGCTCTTGTGGGCTGTTTTCTCACTCTATCATCGTGTGCACTCATCCCATTTCTGAGACTGCACTCCATGACCCAATTACCTGCCAAAGGCTCCACCCCTTAGTACCATCACCTCGGGGGGCTAGAGGGACACAGACATTCAGTCCAGTGCAGTCCCAGAGAAGGGCCAAAGGTCAGCCTGGTGTAAGCCAGCTGGTCCTCTGCAGAACCTTCCTGAACTGCAGGCTGCCAGCAAAAGCTACCTCCCAGGCTCCCCAGCAGCTTTTCCCATCCAAGCTGCACTGCAGGGTATAATGTCAGCAGGGGTGAAGTGGGCAGCATCAGACTTCCCTGTTCAATGTCCAGCGTCTGTTTCTGCCGCCATCTCCCGGTGCCAGGTCCTAACTGGGCACACCTTCCTGAGTCCCCATCTGCCCCCAGTCCCACATGTCCTCGGACACAGATCTTCAGGGTATACTCACCCCCACATGGGGCCTGCTCTTATGGGACCATAAAGGACACAAAAGGAAAATGGCTTCTAGGGGTCGAGGATGCCACAGGCTGCTGGACAGGTCATTGAGCCCCTGCCGGGGACCAGCGCTCATGGGCCATGATGGGGCTGCCTGCATGGGATGTGCACCGCATGCGATGTGCACCAGATGTCTCCCCCACAGCAGCCTCCCCTGCAGCTGGAGCACAGACTATTGTGCCCCCAGGAGAAAGGGGCAGGCATCAGGCCTGAAGATCTTGTGCCCTGACCAACCTCCAGGAGACCTTGGGTGGGTCCTCAGCTCTCAGAACCTGGCTTCTGAAGCTGATCTCACAGTGGTATTTTGGGCTAAACAATGCAATGCTAAAAAAGCTGCATTGACTGTTGTCTGTGGCAGATAGGCTATGACCATGGAGACTACAAGGAATCCCAGCCTCAGGTGACCCAGCCTCCACCAATGCCTGTCTATGGGCTCAGGATACCTCCCCTACTCAGCTCCCTATGCCAACTCAGCCCAAGCCCATGTTTCATTGGGCCAAATCCCTTCCTTTCCTCCTGCATCATCCATGTCAAGATGCAAAACCCAAGTGTTTCTGAGTCACTTGCACTTAAATCCAAATGAAGACCACCAAGCGGATCCTCCCCAAAGGTGACTGCCCAGCCTCTTCTCTTAGTGACAGGAAGACAGTTTACCCCTCAGCTTCCAAAAAGGCTACAGTGGGATCTGAGGCATTCATAGGGCCTGAGTTCGTGGCCACAGACCTGGGTGACCAGAATCCAAGGAGCCATGTCAATGGGATCTTGGGAAGCTGAACAAGGGCCACAGCTAGGCCTCAGAAGAAAGCCGTCGTCCCCCCGACCCAGGGAAAAAGGTTATAACGCATATCCTCCTTAACCTCTCAGAGGTCAAGTGTAAGTGGACCTGTCTTCTTTCCAAACCTCATTTGTTGTTCAGTGAATACGCCTAAGCAGTCAAGACCTTGGCTGGGGGCCAGCACAGGGGACACATCACACATGGCGGGTCAGAGTCTCTGACCCTGGGTGCCAAGTCTCAGAGAGGGTCAGGTAGCTCAGTGATCATGGAAACCCAGCAGCCACAGAAATTCTGGCCACACAAGAGCCCCATGCCCCTCTAGCCTCCAGGCAAGCAGGACAACATCACGACTAAAGCCTCAGACCCAACCATCTGGGGCCCAGGGAGTGTGGCATTAGCTCAGAACACCCTGAGTGTGGGGGTCACCAGGGGTCCCCTCCCCAATGAGGTGGGTTCTAGGGTGGCTGTGAGGTCTGTTCCTGGGAAAGGACTGGGGCCCAGCACCATCCTAGCCCCTCTCACCCCACTGAGTATCCAAGGACCTGTAGCCAGCAGGCTCAGGACTCAGCCTGGGAGCCCAGTCATGTCACTCTCAGCCTGCCTTTTCTACAGACTCTTCCTCTTTCAAAACTATCTGCTCTACCTTAATTTTATTCAGTCTGCATGCTATGCAACCACATTTGGAATTATGCAAATATTGTCACAAATAAATCTTGTACACTGAAAGAGTGACCAAGCAGAAAATGAGCCAAGCTCTGGTGCCTGCCCATCACACATGTGCCCAGCCCTGCAGAGCTGGGAAGTCACCTCCCTAGACCTGTCTATGCCCTTAGACCCTAGATGAGCTCCAATCCCTACCCCTGTTGCCAGTCACCCTCTAGGCGGGCAGAGGAAGAGCAGCTGGTCTCAGTTCCAGAGCAAGAGGAAAGAGAAGAGCTGAAGGGCTCAACTTTCAGAAATCTCCCCTCTGATCAGCCACTATCTCACCATTAGAGATTCATTCCTTTGGTTTAGATTCCGTTGCTAATATTTCCTATTAAATTCAAGTGTCTGTTGCATAGCCAAGAGCACAGTAAGTAAAGCAAACTGACAACCTTCAGAATGGCAGAAGATTTTTGCAGGTTATGCTTCTGACAAAGGTCTGATAACTATAATCCACAGAGAACTCAAACTAATCAATAAGAAAAAGAACAAATAACCCCATTTCTATGTGGGCAAGAGACTTGAACAGAAACTTCTCTGATGAAGGCAGGCACATGGCCTATAAACACATGAAAAAATGCTCATCTTCCTGGGGCAACGCCTGTAGCTCAAAGGAGTAGGGCACCAGCCCCATATGCCGGAAGTGGGAGGTTCAAATCCAGCCCTGGCCAAAAACCGCAAAAAAAAACACAAAACTATGATAAAATGCTCATCTTCCTTAATCATCAGAGAAATGCAAATCAAAACCACTTTCAGATATCAACTAACTCTAGTAAGATTAGCCCACATCACAAAATCCCAAAACTACAGATGTTGATGTGGATGTGGAGAAAAGGAAACACTTCTACACTGCTGGTGGGAATGCAAGCTAATACAACATTTTTGGAAAGTAGTTTGGAGAATACTCAAGGAACTAAAAGTAGACCTACCATCCAATCCTGCAATTCCTCTACTAGATATATACCCAGATGATCAAAAATTATTTTACAACAAAGATATTTCACCAGAATGTTTATTGAAGACCAATTCATAATTGCTAAGGCATGGAGACGGCCCAAGTGTCCATCGACCCATGAATAGATTAACAAATTATGATATATGTACACCATGGAATACTATGCAGCCATAAAAAAGATGGAGACTTCACATCTTTTATGTTTGCCTGGATGGAGCTGGAACATATTCTTCTTAGTAAAGTATCTCAAGAATGGGGGCAAAAAGTGTCCAGTATATACAATACTACTATGAAATCAATATATAATCACCTACACATTCATATGAATGGTAAAACATAACTATAGTCCAGAAAGTAGAAGGGAAGAGGAAAGAGAGGGGAAGGGAAGGGAGAGGTGGGAGGAGAGAGGGTATTTCGGTGTACCTCATCTAATGTGCATGATGCAGTGGTACATTTCAAAACCATTAAGAGAAGAGTATAATTGTGATGGATGTGTTACTCAGTTCAAGGTAAGTATTTCATTTCATATTGTATATCAAATCAGTACACTGAAACTAATAAATGCATCAATGTACACAATTATGATTTAATAAAATAAATAAATAAAATAAATAAAAAATAAATAAATTCAAGTGTCTGGATGAGGAGGGCAACAGTATGTTATCAGGCACCAGCCCCTGTGGGCTTTATTCAAGCAGTAACATGCCATGGTGGGGGGGAGGCACAAGTGAGGGGAAGAAGTGGCACAGTGGGTGAGGGATGTCCAGTGTTGGTTCAAGTGGGGCAAGGCCAGCAGAGACACGCTCATCAGGTAGGAAAGCAACTCAGAAAGAGGAACCAGGGAAAACAGACAGACAGACACCACACATCCCAGGTTCTCTGGCTTCACTGCAACCACCGAGGCCACCAAGACTCCTCAGGGACCCTGCTGGGCTAACAAAAGGCCACACACATAGCTGCAGAGGCCTCTAGCTGCAGCTTCAGCCTCCAGAACCCTAAGCTTCTCTGCAGCATCACAGGGAGGAGAAGAGCTGAGCTACATGAGGAGGGCTCGGGTGCCAAGCAAGGCCAGCCAGCCCATGGGTGGGCTGTGATGTAACCTGTTCAGTCAGCCTGAAACGGATGCAGATCTCAGAGTATGTGGTGAACCCTAAACTAGGTTTTAAGTATATGCCAAAAGGAAGACAGCAAGGCACTTTAATAAAAACTTCCACCCTTGGCAAGCACATGTCCCAATTTCAAAGGTCCTCTGTGGACAATGAGGACCAGGTTAACTGGCTGAAGGTTCAGCTTGCTGGTCTTCACTCAGGGCTCTGGGTTGACCTATACTGGGTCCCTAGGAAGATGGAGAAACCAAATAGCATCATCACTGTTTCTGCCCCGGGTGGACCACACTGAAGCAGCACTGGGTTTGGTCAACAGGCATGACTCATAACTATCTACCCACAGATAGTCCTAATGGCATCTGCCCCCCAGAGTGGGAAAATGAGTCAGAAATGATGTTCCCTAAGGGTGTTCTGGGCCAGTGCCCCTGCTGAATACAAGAAAAAGACTGATAGGTTCAGAGGCCTCCTGGTCAGGCTCAATCAAGAGCAAAGCTTCAGCCATTGTCCTCCTCCCACAGTCCAGCCCCTTCCAATCCTCTATTCTGATGATGATGAAATATCTCCTCCCTGAGCCATTCTGAGCATTCACATAGAAACTGATGTTACTGTAGTGGATGCCAAAGAACAAACATTTATGTAATAAACATTAAATACTTATCATATGATGAAACAAAACACAACAGTGACACTTCCCCCATGTGTGATAAGTACTGATATGTGCAGGTGCTTCCTCTGTGCCAAGCAAAGCACCATTTGCCTTGGGCTATAGGAAAAGCCTGAACCCAGATCTGCCTAACTTCAAATGAGGGATCCCCTCAGGGATGCGGCAGTTAGATCTAAAACTCCAAGGCCTTGGAGTCTTCCAGCCCTCTGAAGGACTCCTTGCTTCTCTCGTGTTCAGAGTAGCACTAGGATACATTAGATAAGAGAAAGACAACAGCTTTGACACTTGGCTTTTCTTGTGTTAAATTTATTTCTTAGTATTTTATTCTTTTTGATGCTATTATAAGTGGATGTATTCTTAATTTTGTTTTCAGATTGTCAGAGTATAGAAATGCTGTGTATTTTTACACATGAATCCTGTATCTTGCAACTTTGCTTAACTCATTTATTAGTTACTATAGTTTTCCAGTGAATTCTTCAGGATTTTCTATATGCCATCTGTGAATAAGGATAGTTTTACTTCTTCATTTCCAATCTGAGTGCATAAAAAACAACTAGCAAGGTGGGCATCACTTGTACAGAGATACTTCCCTCTCCCCTCCATTTGTTCTCAGGGTCAGGAAGGTGTTGGTGTTCTGCTGAGGCCTGCCACACCCAGACAGAGGAACCTGCCCCCTTCCTCTGCTTGGGCCCAAGCACTTCCTCCACTGTCTCATCGCCACTGAAATCCAAGGCAGGAATGAGGTTTGAAAACAGGAGCGCATATATAAGGATCTGGTGCTTGGGCCTCCCTCCTTGCTTTTCCATGTTGACTCTAATATGAAGGATGCAATGGAAGTTCCCATTGCCAGTGAAAGATGAAGAGCAGTGTTGGCAAAGTCAGTGATCTGGGAAGGCCCATCTCACTGTCATCACATCTCTCCCTGCCCACACCCAGCTGCAGGTGACACCTTGGTCATGGGCTCCATTTGTGTGAAAGAGCCAGCCACCTCCAGGGCAAAGACCCTGTTTCCTGGGAGTTCAAAAATCCTTAAGCTGTGAATTTAGTTTTTTAAAAAACCAAACTGACAGAGCTCTAGAAGCCTGGGAAATGCAAACTCAGTCTTCTCTGAAGGGATGTACATTCCCCTCAGACTCAAAAACTTCCTTCAAATAATTTTATAAGGAAAATGAGCAGCTCCCAGTCAAAAATAACTAAAAACATAAGGAAACAACGCACCACAAGTTAGATTCAGAAGAAAAAGTAGTAAGGAAAAACAGATCCACAGACTTCAAAGAATGGAGTTATCTAGCAGATTATCTTTACCTATGATTATTATGCTTTAAAAAATGGAATAACAATTTAGAAACACCTACAGTAACAGAAAACTATAAAATGGCTAATAGATTTGTTGAAGAGCCTATTTGGATTTTTAAAAATAAAAAACACAGTGTGCTTAGAGGTGGCCACCCTGTCCTAATAATTTAAAAAGCTGAATAAATTAAAAAGTCAACTCTTCCTAGATCTTTCAGAAAAGTGAGATCATAGAAAAAGTCTGCTGCCCTCAATATTGAAGAGAAACACTGATGTATACAGAGATTCACAACTTAGCAGAGCAAAGCCGCCAGCAGAAAACTCCAGAGGAGCTGGTAAGGGGCAAGGATACCCTGCCTATAACTGATGCACTGCGGCCTGGGGGGTGGGGGGGCAGGGCAAAGCTCAGAGTTAAAAACTCTAGAAAGACCCATTCCTGGGGAGGGGGTGGCCTGCTTTTGTGAGGTACTCACAGTGAATACTGAGAAAAATCCCCTGTGCTTTCAGTAAGGAGAGGGAAGAAGGAATCATTTTAAACTATGCCAGGGCATTCTGTTCCTCTTAACAAGGCCTGCCCTCAAGAGAAGCTATTTAACCAGAGCCTCACCTGCTGAGGTTTGATCAGAGCCCAAGTGCCCCATGGGAAGGCAAATACCCAACTCCTGGCCCTTCCAGTCATCCTGTCCAACCTTTAAGGGGGGTAAAATCTGAAAAGCTTTGGTAAAGTTCATAGTTAGGGGCATAGGCTCTCCAAAAGACTAAGACCCAATCATCAGACTATGGAATGCTTCCCTAACCCCACACCTCACCTCTATGTTACTAAAGGGAGTTTTAATGCAGTCTCTCCTTCTCAGTACATTATGTCCATCTTTCAGCAAGAAATTACAAGGTATACTGAAAGACAAAAAACACAGTTTGAAAAGACTGTACTAGAATCAGAACCAGAGTCAGATATGGCAGAAATGTTGAAATTATCAAACCAAAAACTGTGAGAAGGCACAGGTACTGTGTTTCCCCAAGAATAAGATACTGTCTTATATTTATATTTTTCTCAAGAAGATACACTAGGGCTTATTTTCAGGGGATGTCTTATTTTTATTAAGTATAATCCAACAATCTACATTTATTCAAATACAGTTAAGTCATCTTCTTCTGGAACCTGACAGGGGGAGCCAACCTTGTTGGTGGGCTGCACTAGTGATGCATGAACTCCTTTCCCCTAGCCATTCACAAGTGCACAATAGGATGCCTGCGACCATGGTTACCACATGTACACCCGCACAAGCACTCATGGCTCAGAGAAAGGAGCTGTGACAGATAAAAGGTATTACAGTCTTCCTTACTGCTCTACGCCTAAATGCACGGCGTGGCTATGCAGATACACTACATAGCCATGCCCATCACTCTGTCTTATTATCAGGGTAGGGTTTATATTTAACAAATGCATAGAAATCCTGCTAGGGCTTATTTTTTTGGTAGGTCTTATTTTGGGGGAAACACGGTAATGTGAACAAAGATATAGAAAATTCTAAGAAATAATAAGAAATGCTAGAGATCAAAAACACTATAACAGTAATAAAGAATGCCTTTGATGGGCTTATTAGTAGATTGGACATCAATGTAGAAAGAATTCTGAGCTTGAGGATATAGTGATAGAAACTTTCAAAACTGAAAACTAAGTAAGAAAGAACAGAAAACAAATAAGAAAGAACTAAAATGAAAGAACAGAATATCCAAGAATTTTGGTACAATTACAAAAGGCTTAGTGATGTGTGATAAGGACAAGAAGAAAGAGTGAGGTACAAGCAACATTTAAAGCAATAATAACTAAAAACTTCCCCAAATTAACGTCCGACATTCAACCACAAATGCAAAAATAACCCAAAACATCATACATGAGCATATCGTTTTCAAACTTCACAAAATCAAAAATAAAGAAAAAATCTTGAAAGAAGCCATAGTGAGGTAGGGAATAACCACCTTTTCTATACAGGAGTAGGGATAAGCGTTATATCTGACTTCTCTGCGGAAACTATGCAAGCCAGGGACATAGACTGAAATATTTAAAGTGCTCAGAAAAAAACCCATCAAACTAGAATTTAGTACTCTGTGAAATTACCTTTCAGAAGTGGAGAAATAAAGACTTTCTTAAAAATTAAGGCAAGTTGTTGTCAGTAGACCTTCCTAGCAAGTGTGTTAAAATAAGTCCCTCAGAGGCTCGGCACCTGTGGGTCAAGCAGCTAAGGTGCCAGCTACATATACCTGAGCTGGCAGGTTCGAATCCAGCCCAGGCCCGCCAAACAACAAATAGCCAAAAAATAGCCGGGCATTGTGGCGGGCGCCTGTAGTCCCAGCTACTTGAGAGGCAGAGGCAAAAGAATCGCTTGAGCCCAGGAGTTGGAGGTTGCTGTGAGCTGTAATGCCACGGCACTGTACTCAGGGCAACAGCTTTAGGCTCTGTCTCAAAAAAAAAAAAAAAAAAATCCTGAGAGAGAAGGAAAATCATATAGGTCAGAAACCCAGAAGAGCTGGCTCAGGCACCTATAGCTCAGTGGTTAGAGTGCCAGCCACATCCACTGAGGCAGGCAGGTTTGAACCCAGCCTGGGCCTGCTAAACAACAAGGACAACTACAACAACAATAAAAATAGCCAGGCATTATTGTGGGCACCTGTAGTTCCAGATACCTGGGAGGCTGAGGCAAGAGAATCGCTTAAGCCCAAGAGTTTGAGGTTGCTACGAGCAACCTCTGGGTAGAGTCCACGGCACTCTACCCAGGGCAACATAGTGAGACTCTATCTCAAAAAAAAAAAAGAAAGAAAGAAAGAGCACTGAAGAATCAATAAGTGAAGGTAAAATAAAACTTTTTGATTTCTGGCGGTGCCTGTGGCTCAGTGAGTAGGGCGCCAACCCCATATATCGAGGGTGGCGAGTTTGAACCCAGACCTGGCCAAACTGCAACAAAAAAATAACCAGGCATTGTGATAGGCACCTGTAGTCCCAGCTACTGAGGAGGCTGAGGCAAGAGAATCACCTAAGCCCAAGAGCTGGAGGTTGCTATGAACTGTGATGCCACAGCACTCTACAGAGGGCCACAAATTCTGGCTCGATGCCAATAGTTCAATGAGTAGAGCACTGGCCACATACACCAGGCTGGCAGGTTCAAACCTGGCCTGGGCCTGCTAAACAACGACAACTACAACCAAAAAATAGCCAGATGTTGTGCCGGGCACCTGTAGTCACAGCTACTTAGGAGGCCGAGACAAGAGAATCACTTGAGCCCAAGAGTGTGAGGTTGCTGTGAGCTGTGATGCCACAGCACTCTACCAAGGGCGACATAGTGAGACTCTGTCTCAAAAAAAAAAAAAAAAAATTTTTAGTTTCCTCTTTCTTAATTGATCTAACAGACAACAGTTTATTCAAAATAATAACAACCATGTATTTGTGTATGCATTAGACATAAATGTTCATGTATAAAATGAGTGACAGCCATGATACAAAGACATAGGAGGATAAGAATTAGAAATATTTTTTTATAAGATACTTGCACAACCCATGCAGCCATATAGTGTTATTTAAAAGTAGACTTACAGATTGGCTATATGATGCATATTGTAAACTCAAAGGCAACCACTAAAAACAGTTTAAAAAAGGGCGGTGCCTGTGGCTCAAAAGAGTAGGGCTCAGCCCCATATACCAGAGGTGGAGGATTCAAACCCAGCCCCAGCCAAAAACTATAAAAAAAAAAAAAAAAAGCAGTTTAAAAGAAAATATAATCTGTTGAGAATTTTTATTACAAAAGGATCTTGAATTTTGTCAAATACTTTTTATACATCTACTGAGATGATCATATGTTCTTTTCTTTTATTCTGTTAATGAGGTGCATCATATTTATGGATTTACATTTGCTGAAACCTCTTTGAATCTCAGTGATAAATCCCATTTGATTGTGGTGAATGGATCGTGGTCCATTTTAATATACTCTTAAAACTATAATTTTATTCTGTATAATAATCAATTAAGATAAGAAAGACAAAAGAAGGAAAAAGCAGGAGAGAGAAGAGATAGCAGAGGCTAGAAAGAGAAGCAGACACCCAAAGGAGGGACCACACCAGCCAGTGGAGGTGGGGGTGGGGTCTTGGGGTGGCCACCCTCTCCACTGGGCTGTGGCCTCAGAATATCACCCCTCTTATCCCTGGAACATAGCGTAGGTCAGGGGTCCTCAAACTTTTTAAACAGGGGGCCAGTTCACTGTCTCTCAGACCGTTGAAGGGCCAGACTGCGGGCCTGGGACGAGTCAGCTGCTAAGCAGGACAGGCAGCGACAGCAAAAATACCCGGTGGGCCCGATAAATGTCCTCAGCAGGTCGCATGTGGCCCATGGGCTGTAGTTTGAGGATGCCTGCTGTATACTTTCCTGCCTTTTTCAATTGTACATTTTGTTTTCTGGTTCTAGGTCTTATATGCCTATATTATTTTGAGGGCTGCCATAACAAATGATTACAAGTTAGGGAGTGCTTAAAATACTAGAAATTTGTTCTCTCTCAGCTCTGGAGGCTGGAAGCCCAAAATCAAGGTATTGGCAAGACCGTGCTACACCCAGAGGCTCTCCAGGATAACCCTCCCTGACCCTTTAGAGCAGTGATGGCTACACCACTGCTCTCCCTGCCTGTGTCCTCATGTGGCCCTCTCTCCAAGGTGCCTGTGTCTTTTTCTCTTCTGTCTCTTACAAGGACATTTGTAATTGCATTAGGGCTCAGTCAAGTAATCCTGGATCATCTCATTTTTAATTAGATCTGTGAAGACCCTCTTCCCAATATGTTCACATTCAAATTCAGAGGCTAGGATACGAGCATCTTGGGGGGGGGGGCACTGTTCAACATACTATATATAATACCTGTTATGGAAAACAAGGTGTAAAGAAGAAATTGTCCAGCTCTCCAAATCCGATTATCCCAAAAGAACCATTAATGGTATTTTAGTGTATTCTCCTCACCCTATATACTTTCATATGAAGGAAAAGTCTGTATACATAATTTTACATCAATTTTAACCATTTTAGTCAATTTTATGCAGGTATAATTTACATACAATACAAGCACAGATTTTTTTTATAATTAATTATTTTTTATTGAATCATAACTTTGTACATTGATGCATTTATGGGGTTCAGGGTACTGCTTCGATATACAATGTGAAATGTTTGCATTGAACCAGGTAACACATCCATCACAATTATATTCATTTCTTAATAGTTTAGAAATGTACCATTGCATCATGCACATTAGGTGATGTCCCCCCAAATACCCTCCCTTCTCCCATATCCCCTCTCCCCACCTCTCTCCTCTTCCCTTCTACTTTATGGACTATAGTTATGTTTTGCCATTTGTATGATTGTGTAGGTAGTTATATATTGATTTCATAGTAGTATCGAGTACATTGGATACTTCTTTTTCATTCTTTGGATACACAAGCACAGATCTTAAGGGCAGTTTGCTGAGTTTTGACAAGTGTGTCCAGCACTAACCTCATCAACATCTGGAAGCTTCCTCCCCTGTGGCAAGCACCCTCCTCTGACCCACCTCTGAGAACCACCGACAGGTTTTCCCATCATACATTTCCCTTGATGTCCTCACAAATGGTCCCACAATCTTCAGACCTTGGCCTCTGTGTGATTTTTGTGTGCTGCATGAAGCTCTGCCATACATTCATGCAACAAGTTCAATTGTTCTGTGAGGCACTGAGGAATTTACTTAAATGTGTCTTATTTTTGCGATCATAGAGAGCGCTATGAGAACACATTTGTGCATTAAACTTTGCCACTGCCATCCTCTGGAGCATTTACAGAGAAAGGTGTGAATTCTGCCGGGTGCTGCAGGCTCCTTCTTCAAAGGTGGTGCCATTGGCTCTCAGTAGTAGTGGTTTGCATAGGGGCTGCTTTCAGGCAAGCCAAAATGCCCCAGCCCTACCATTTCACTTCACATTTTTTTGATTACTGGTGAAATAGTTTTTTTCCATGTGTATATTAGCCATTTGGATTTTCATAGCTCTGAACTATCTACTTAGGGCCTTTGCCCATTTGTCTAACAGGAAAAGCCTGTGGCTATGAGGTGGCATGGAGTCAGAAGCCTCTGCCCAGCCCCTCCTCTGCCCAGGCTTGTACTCCATCCATCTGCCTTGGACTACATATCATGGGTGAAGCAATGCCCTCCGAGCTCAGGGGGGCCAGTCCCCAATGGATGGCATCAGAGTCTGGAGTCTCTACCTCTCCAGGAAGTCTGTGCCTGGCTTCCCCAGTTTAATGCTGAGGTAACAGTAACTGATTCTGTTTCTTGGGGGCCACCTACTTAGAATAACATCTTGACTGTGATACAAACCTTGAGCTGCAAGCAAATAAGAAGAATACACAAATTTTCTGTAGATCTGGGGATATAAATGCTGAGAACCACACTCATTTATTAAGATGGAAGTCCAATATTTGGAGGCCTAGCTTCTCTTTCCCAGGCATAAGCCAGCATAATGACCATGTGGGAGCTGTTTGTGCTAATGATAGATGGTAAACAGCTGTGGGATCAGGCCTTCACAGCCACAAAACTCAGAATCAAAAAATCCACGTGTTTAATAAACAGATGATGAATCAGGATGTGAGCAGAAAAAAGAAGAGAAAGAAACTCCCCGTTGGCTACAGGGTTGAAGCTAGAGGGATGTGGCAGGGGGGGGACGTGCCCTGGGGCATGGACATTGGACACTTGGCTAGCACAGCAGTTCCCAGGCTCGGGGCCACAGCTTGGGGTCAGAGGAGCACAGTGACCACAGATCCATCTCTAAACAACGTGAATCTGGGGCAAAATCCCTGACAGATGACAAAACCATAGAGAGCACAGAGCAGGGACAGGGGGTATACAGTGGGCCCTGAGAGTGGCTAGACCCAGGCCTGGCCACAGCAGAGCTTAGTGGACTAACCTTCATTCCCAGGAGTGACCATACCCAGGAATGGGAGGCACCTCTGAGGTCTAAAGGAGAAGGTAGCTCTGGTGGTGTCTGGGAAGCAGGGACTAAGGAAAGCTCAGGAGCACCAAGACCTTGTGCCCAGAAGAGGTAGGTCTGAGTAGGGAAACTCCAAAGTCCCTAAACAACTGTGACAAGCCCAGATGGGTGTGAGGACAGTTGAATGGCCCTGAATATGAGAAGAAAGCCTGAGGCAAAGCCAGAGTCCTAGGACTAAATCCTAGCTCAGCCACTGACCAGCTGTGAGCCATGGCAGGGCAGCTGTCCTTGGTGACAAGGTCTGCCTTAGTCACTCTGGCCATCACTGGTTTGGGCCTGCACAATGTGCACCTGCTCCCAGACCCTTCATTGCCATCATTCCCTTCAGGAGCCTCTCCTGACTGCCAGGCCATGCAGGTACCTTCCTTCCACCCTATGGACTCCTGCCCAGGCCAGTACTCCATCTGCCCTGGGAAGCAACTCCCTTGACCTGGAGACTTCAAGGCATGATTAGGAGGGATGGGCCACTGCCAAGTTGGCTGAGAATTGAGTCATGAGGACCAGAGTGAGGCAAGTTTTCAGACAAGCAGGATGAAGAGAAAGTCATGTGGTACCAGGGGTGGTGGTAGTCAAGGAAAAGCAAAGCCAGCCATAAAAAGATGTAACTGGACCTAAATGGAGCAGCTGGCCAGGGGGGTATGACAGCAGAGATATTGGAGGACATAGGAGAGAAGCCCAGACAGTCCAAAAGGGCAGGGAAGGCCACTGTTAGCCTAAGGCTGAAGAGAGGAACCCACCACTCGGGGCTCAGCACAGGGATGAGGCCAGGGAGGGGTGTGGGCACAGAAGGAAGCTTGAGGACAAAGGGATCATGCAGAATTCCCCTGGGGTTCACGTCCATAGGGGATGCTGCAGAAAGAAACCCTGTCTTAATGTCCTTGGTTTCCCTCATATTGAGGGTACCTAAGGCCCCTGCTCATTATAAGGGGTAGATTTGGGGTAGTGGAAGAGGATGTAGAAACACAGTTGGGAAGGCAGGAAAGGCAAATGACCACAGACTTACCAAGTAATCAAGTACCAGTGGTCTGGACAAGATGAGAGAGAGTACATATTACATAGAATAACTAAAAATATTAAACTCTTAGAGGACTAAACAGCAGATTAGACAAAGATAAAAATAGAATTAATGAGCCTAAAGGAAGATCTAAAGAAGTTGTCCAGAATCCAGAGCAGAGAACCAAAGAGGCAGAAACTATAAAAATAAAATTAAGAAACATGAAGAAGAAACTCTCAGTTTTGTCTGCAACAGAGTTTCTGGTATGAGATGCTCCTCCTACCACAAAGAGTTAGAAAAAAGTAAGAAACACCTATTTTAAGATAATAAATGACATAATTGCTAAGTCATGGAAGAAGCCCAAATCCCCATCAACCCATGAATGAATTAATAAATTGTGGTATATGTACACCATGGAATATTATGCAGCCTTAAAAAAGATAGAGGCTTTACCTCTTTTATGTTTACATGGATGGAGCTGGAACATATTCTTCTTAGCAAAGTATCTCAAGAATGGAAGAAAAAGTATCCAATGTACTCAGCCCTACTATGAAACCAATTTATAAACACCCACACTTCCATATGAATGCTATAACCCAGCTACAGCCCAAGATGAAGAGGAAAGAAGGGGGGAGGGGGGAGAGGGAGGACGGGGGGAGGGAGGGTAATTGGTGGGACCACACCTATGGTGCATTTTATGAGGGTACATGTTAAATCTACTAAGTGTAGAATATAAATGTCTTAACACAATAACTAAGAAAATGCCGTGAAGGCTATGTTAACCAGTTTCACGAAAGTATTTCAAATTGTATATAAAACCAGCACATTGTACCCCATAATTGCATTAATGTACACAGCTATGATTTAAAAAAAAAGATAATGGATGACAGTGCAGGGTTGAGACCCTGAGACAAAGGCAGCCAACAAGTGAGTCCCATGCATGCTGGCTTACTCCCTAGAGGCATATCCTGGCCCCAGTGCACGTGGGGAGCTCAAAGACAGCACAATGGTTTGACCAAGCTGAGGAGAGGATGCCAGAGTTCAAAGTAGCTGAAGCTCCAGACACACATGGACAAAATACCAGAGATGGGAAAACTATATAGAAAAAGAGTACCAGAAACCTGCATGGTGGTCTCCTTGAGTCTCTCGTTGACCTCTAAGTTGCATGTGTCTGAGACTCTGTGAGGTATTAGTGGGTCCAGTAGTCTGAACAACTTTCAAAACTCCACAGGGCTGGGACATGAAGTCTGACCAGACCTCCACAATGATGACAAACAAGATAAATAATAAGAAGCACTGTTGAATTCTTTCTTATCAGAAACAGCAGAAGTGGAATAACATCGAGAATCCACAATACTCAGAAAAAAATATTCAAACATGAAATGACAAAATTATGACATTTTCAGACAAACAAAAATTGAGAGAATTTGTCACCAGCTGACATATGATACAAAAAATGAAAACTGTTCTTTATGCTAAAGAAAAATGATTCCAGATAGCAATTGAATCTATTCAAAGTAATGAAGACCACTGTAAACAGTAAATATGTGGTGAATATAAAAGCCTTTTTTCTCACTTTTAATATCTTTATAATGAACTTGTCTGTTTAAAGCAAAAATAACAACAATTTACTGTAGAGGATTATGATACATGTAGAAATCAATGTGTGACAATAAAGAATAAAACATAATAGCATAAAGAATATAAAGGAGAAAATGGAAGCATATTATTGAAGATTCTTACATTATAAGTCAAATAGTATAACAGTGTTTAAGGTTGACCATGATTCAGACAGGTATACTATAAACTCCACAGAACACACAAAAAACATTAAAGACAGGTATAGCCGATGAGTCAACAGAGGAGAGAAGATAGAATTTAAACACACTCAAGAAATCCAAACGGGAAAAGAAGAAGGAACAAAAAACTGATGAGACAAATTATAAAGGTAGAAGATTTAACCCCAACTATCAATAATTATATTAAATGAAAATGGACTCAATACATACATTTAAAAGGCAGAGATTGGTCTAGACCAGTGGTTCTCAACCTGTGGGTCGTGACCCCTTTTTAACAATAAAAATACATTGTGGCATTAGCAATATTGGGAACCACTGGTCTAGACATTGCAATAAGCAAGAAAAGAAATGAAAGTCATACAGATTGTCTTTATTTCCAAGTAATATAATTATAGTCATAGACAATTCTAATATATATATATATTTTTAAATTACTAAAATAAATAAGTGAGCTTAACAAGTTCACAGGCTACAAAATCAATATACAAGAATTACATTTCTAAGTTGGTGCAAAAGTAATTGCAGTTTCTGCATTGCTGAAATTTATCATTTGATACTGGAATACAATCTTAAATAAGTATGGTTATGTTAGACATCATTTTAATGTGCATTTCTTGCTTTCTTTTCTTTTTTTTCTTTTTTTTTTTTTTTTTTTGCTAATAACCTATTACTTGCTATTTCTCTTATATTTATTTTGGACTATGGAAAAGATGTTAGACAAGAAACAAATTCGAGTGATTTTCTTATTCAATTTCAAAATGGCTGTAAAGCCACAAAGACAACTTGCAATACCAAAAACACTTTTGGCCCAGGAAATGCTCAGTGGAGTGGTGGTGCAGTACAGTGGTGGTTTGGGGAGTTTTGCAAAGGAGACAAGAGCCTTGAAGATGAGGAGTGTAGTGGCCATCTGAAGTTGATGAGGAGCAACTGAGAGTCATCATCGAGCTGATCCTCTGACAACTACACAAAAAGCTGCTGAAGGACTGAATGTCAACTGTTCTACCACGCTTCAGCATTTGCAGCAAGTTAGAAAAATGGAAAGGTGCCAAAGAGGGGACTGAAATCAGAGCCATCATCATTTTCAGTGCCATCTTACCTTACTCCACACAGCAACAAACCACTTCTTGATTGGGTTGTGATGCGCCACGGAAAGTGGATTTTATATGACAACCGGACTCCAGCTCAGTGATGGGACGAAGAGGAACCTCCAAAGCACTTCCTGAAGCCAAACTGGCACCAAAAATGTCATGGTCTCTGTGGTCTGCTGCTGACAGGACCCACTACAGCTTTCTGAATCCCAGGGAAGCCATCATACATCTAAAAAGTGTGCTCAGCAAATCTACAAGATGCACCAAAACTGCAGCCAGACTTGGTCAGCAGAAAGGGCCTGATTCGTCTCCACAATGCCTGACCACACATCACACAACCAATGCTTCAGAAGTTGAGCAAACTGGGCAACAGAGTTTTGCCTCATCCGCCCATTTACCTGACCTCTTGCCAACTGACTGCCACTTTTCCAAGCATCTGAACAATTTTTTGCAGAGAAAACACTTCCAATCAGCAGGATGCAGAAAATGCTTTCCAAGAGTTCATCAAATCCCAAAGCACAGATTTTTACACTACAGAAATAAATAGACTTATTTCTCATTGGAGATAACATGTTGATTGTAATGGTTCCTATTCTGATTAACAAAGATGTTGTTTGAGCCTAGTTATGATGATTTAAAACTCGTGGCCCAAAATCACCATTACTTTTGCACCAACCTGTATCAGCAACAATTGGAAGATGAAAATAAGCAACAAACAAACAAAAACAAAGATTTACAAAAGTCTCCAGAAACATGATATACTCAGGAATAAATTTTATAAAATGTGTCTAATTCCTGTACACTACAAAATATTGCTGAGATAAATTAGGAAGAATTCATTTTAATGGAAAGATGTACCATATTTATGGCTTAGAAGACTCAATGTCTTTTTTTTTTTTGAAGACTCAATGTTTTTAAGATATCTGTTCTTTCATATTCATCCATAGTTAAATTCAATCCTTATCAAAACCCAATTAGGTGTTTGTTTTTATAAAATTCGATTTCAATTTTAAAATTTATATGGGAATGCAAAGGACGTAGAACAGCCGAAACAATTCTCAAAAATTACAAACTTGGGGGATTTAGACTACTTTATATTTACGATAAAGTTGCAAATAGTGTAGTGTTAGAACAGACATGTAAATTATAGAACAGAATAGAAAGTCCAGAAATAGACTGATACATATGGGCCAATTGGACAAGGTGCCGAAATAATCTAGTGTAGGAAGAATAATCTCAATCAGCTCTCACCTCACATCATACAAAAAAAACAAGTCAAAATGGATCACATAGCTGAAAGCAAAAGTTAAAACTATGAAACTACTAAAGAAGACATAGGGAAAAACCTTTGCAACCCTGATGTCCACAAAGATTTCCTAGCAGGACACACAAGTCACCAACCAGAAAAAAAAGTTTATATAGTAGACTTTATCAAAATTAAAAAGCTTTGTTTTTCAAAAAGCTCTATTAAGAAAATGAAAAACCAAGAAAGGCTGAAGACAATATTTGCAATCTACTTATCTGACAAAAGACCTGTACCCAGAATATATAAAAAAAACTTCGCAATTCAAAACGGTTTTTTTTTGCAGTTTTTTTTTTTTTTTTTTTTTTGGCCGGGGCTCGGTTTGAACCCACCACCTCCGGCATGTGGGGCTGGTGCCTTACTCCTTTGAGCCACAGGCACCACCCCAAAACAATTTTTAAAATCAAATCAATTTAACACATGAGCAAAATATAAGCAAACACTTTAGAAAAAAAGATGTGTGAATGACCAACAAACACATGAAAAAGTGATCAGCATCTTCCATTATCAGGGAAATAAAAATTAACTACAATGAGATATCATTCTACACTCACCAACATGGCTGAATTATTGGTGGCACCAAGAGTTGCCAAGCAAAAGAACTCTCATCTCTAATGGAAGGTGAAGTTTCATGAAGATCATTTGATGTTATCCACTGAAGCTGAACACATACATACCTGATGACCCAGCCAGCAGACTCCGGCAGCAATGCTTACATCTGTGTGTCCAGCCAGGGCAGCATGTTCCTAATAGCCATAAAGTAGAAAAAACCCACAGCAGTCAGAGCTCTCCCTGCCTCCCTATCTCACCCAGGGTGAGATTCACAGGACCCTTGATGGCCCACAAGGCCTGCAGGACACCTTGGGACCATCCTGTGCTCATCTCCCATGACCCCCACTTCCACTCCCTCACCAGCCACACTGCCCTGGCCATACCAGCCCTGCCTGTCCTCTGGGCCTTTGTATTGGCTGTTCCTTCTGCCTGGAGCACTCTTCCTCCCTCACTGCCTTCAAGTTCGCTCAAACTCATCCTACAGCAATCCCCACACCACTCTCAATTCTTCTTTTTTCACTTTCTCTTGTAGAATCTCTAACTGCTAAGTCTCCCTCTCCCCCACATGCACAGCCACACTTGAATGTGAGCTCCAAGAAGACAGAAGGTTTTGTCAGGGACCTTTCCTGACACAGAGCAAGCCCAGCAAACAGGAGTAAGTGTCGGAGTACAGCGAGGCCAGGAGCTTGCCCTATAGGACACCATGTTAAGGGATCAGGATATAGGGTCTGACACAGGCAGATGGAGCAGGACAGAGAGCCCCGTGCATGACTGGCCACATGCAGGCCAAGGAACTGTGCCAGGGAACTGGCAATGCCTATGGAAAACTTGAAATCAGATCCCTATTCTCAACCAAACATGAAAATATTGCTTCCAGATGGACCAGGACTTGTATGTGGAGAGTAAGCTTGAAAGTAAAAGTTATAGGAGAATATTGTTCTGTACTCAAGACTGGCAAGGATATGTTCAGGTACAAAAGAGAAAAATTATGGGGAAAAGGCTGACAAATTTCCTACACCCAAATTAATCATTAAAAGACAAGAAACAATGAAAAGTCATGAGCTAGGAGAAAATACCAGCAACACATACAGTCAACAAAGGATTAGTGTTGAGAAAATACAAAGAACTGAGAGTCAAGGGTAAAGTGACAGCCCCAACAGACACATAGCAGGCATAGCAGGCAGAAGACATACGTGAAGACGCCAGAGTTGGCAGACAATCAGGGAAAGTCAATGTAAACTCAATGCAAAACCATGTCACACTCACCAGGCTGCCAGACAGGATACAGGGAGCATGTCCAGGGTGGGTCCAGTGCTAGGGACTCCCTGCCCAGGGACCAGCTACAGGCCCCTGGACCACTGGCTCCTAGCTCAGCTAATGTAGGGCCAGGTGAGTGAATAGCAGATACCTGCTGAAGTTTGGGGAGGCACCCCAAGCATAGAGACAACACAGGGAGTCTGAGACTGTGGTAGAGACCCATAGCCCTGCTGCCACAGGGGCCTCAAGATCTGTGGAAGGGGAGCAGGCAACCCCACTGTCACCCAGGGCTCAGGGTCTGTGACATGTGGGGCAGGTGACCCCACTGTCACCCAGGGCTCAGGGTCTCTGGAATGTGGGACAGGGAACCCCACTGTCACCCAGGGCTCAGGTCTCTGGGGTGTGTGACAGACATTCCACTGTCTGACCTGCTTTCCAATAGGGGGACCCAGCTCAGGACACAAAACAGGTTCCTGACAACTTGGGGAGCTCCTGGGCTCTGGAGGTTTCTTGGAATGAAATTTTCTCATCAAGGAAGTCGAGGAATGAGGGACAGAGCTCAGGGACAGAGCCAAGGAAACAGGAGACAGGGCTAGGGTTTCAGCAATGTCGCACCCTCCCCAGCGCCCAGGTCTGCCCCTCCTGGGGGTTCCCTCCATTCCCAGCCCAAGCTCCATAGAAGCAGGTGAGAGGATGCCAGGGGACTGTTGCTAGCAGTTATCTGAAGACCAATCTCTGGATTGGGTCCTGGAAGGCCCAGGAAGGCTCTGGAAGGCCCCTTCACACTGCTTAAGTCTGGTCTCCTGACCCCTCCTTATCTCAAGTGTGTGCCAAGCCTCAGGGGGCGAAGACCCCCCCAGCCTCCAACCTTAGCTCAGTCAGAGGTCCGAGAAGGAGGAGGGCAAGGTGCCATCACCCTGAGGAGCCACCAGTGCTGTGGGGGGAGGGGGGAGGGGCTAGTCTTCCAGGGGATGGGCGGCTGCAGCACCCCAACCCCTTGGCCATCCTGGGCATCAAGGCCAGTGCCTCTCACACCTACTTTGAAACTAGGTCTTTAATAACTCACAAAATTGCCCACAGGACACAGCCTGGGATTGAGAGCGTGAGTGGTGCAAAAGGAAGAAGCAAACTGAACTAATAAGAAGTGGTTAGAAAACAGGGAACAGAGAAAGTGAGGGGAACCAGACACTGTCCCCTGATCAGAGCAGTAACTCCTGGGAAAGTGACAGTGATGAGGCGTGAAATGTGGCTGGGACAGGAGCCAGAAGAGTTGGGGGAAACGGGCTTCTAGTGAATATGGTGACTGGTTTCAACATCCTAAAAATCCCTGTTTTCCACAGCACTCTACCCAGGGCAACAGCTTGAGACTCTGTCTCAAAAAAAAAATCCCTGTTTTAAGACACAAAGGAAAAAACTCTTCTCAATAAAGTATGTGCAATGCCAAGACTCTGGGCGTGTCCTCCTGCCCAGCTTTGCCCTGGATCCTCATCAGGCCTTGGTCCTACACCGAGGCCAGGCCCCTGTCCTGAGGTCCCCTGCCCTAAGGCTTCAGAGCCTGAGCTGGCCAGGTTTCTGGGCTGAAGAAGGAGAATGGAATTCTCCTGAAGGGAGATGGAATTACCTGGCTGGGGCACCCCGTCTGCAATGCTGGGCATTCCTTCCTTGGACTGTCAGCTTTGCTCTATTACAGCCTGCTGTGCATATAGGGCCTCAAATCCCCCACAGGGGACGCCCCCATTCACAGCCCCACAAACACAGTCAGGTTACTGAGGCAGGATGGATTTCTTGCTTTGGCCGTTTGAGGGCCTCACTCTCTATAGGGCCAGCCCCAGCCTCCCTGCACCACCTGCAGGGGCCACTGGCTGGCCCCACAGTGCAGCCTCCTGTCTGGCTTTGACCTGAGATGCTTCTCCTTTGTATGAAGCCCAGTGGTCTGGATGGGCTCCTTTTCCCCACCTCCTTCTCATGTTTGCTGCACCCACTTCTCCCCCTTTCCCAGCTGGCTGCTCAGAGCCATTGTTCTTCCACCAAAATCTACTGACTGCACACTTCAGCCAAACAGCTGCCCAAGTCCCCCCACGGTGAGCAGTGATCACCCCCATGACCAGGGAGAGGTGTGTTCCTGGCTCTGGGCCCCAAGCAGGAGAGAAAAATGCAGCCTCCCAGGCCCCTGCTCTCTACACCCTGCATTTGCACCCAGGAGAAGAGTATGCACTGACCATCTTGGGCTCCATAGCAGAAGGCTGTGTGGACGCACCAACCCTTCAGGTCTGCCCGTGGACACACCCTCCCCCAAGCCTCCAGGACCCATCGTCAACAGGGTCATTGGTTTGGGCTCCTACTTCCCCACCCTGGGGCTCCCACAAGGACCCCCAAGCAAGTCACAGTGAGAAGGCTGGAGGTGGCTACCCAATAGTGGGGGTGGTGTTTGGACTTCACTCTGGTCTCTGCTCCCTAGTTCCCAACAATTCAACAAAAGTTGGAGGTCTGGGGTCAGAATGTAAACAATAGCATCTCCCAACCAGACGAGGTCAGTGAACCTCACACTGGACTGCAGGGCATTACTGATGCCACTCAACATTTATGGGTGTTACTGGTGCCACTCAACATTTATGTGTCTTTGGCCTCATAAACACACTTCAGCTTTTCATACAAAGTTCCAGAAAAACTGCCCATTCATTATTTTCCCTCTTCCCCCCTTGTGGTTAGAGTGAACAAAACTGGCAGAGAACGTCTCAGCATTGCTACCATGAGGTGATGCCGACAGCTCAAATCCCTTCTCCTTGGCAGAGACAAGAGCACAGTGCCCAAAGCAGAACATGCACTCTCTGTTCAGTGTGAGCCAAGGGGACAGTCTCAGGGCCCCAGGGCTGGGAGACAGGCCCCTGGAACAGAGCTGACCTGAGGAGTGGGCTGCCCTGAGGATCGGGGGCTGTCCTGAGGAAGGGGAGCTGCCCTGAGGAGTGGGGCTGCCCTGAGGAGGGGAGGGTCTTCCCTGAGGAGGGGGGCTTCCGTGAGAAGGGGGGACTGCCCTGAGGAGGGGAGCTTCCCTGAGGTCTCTGTAGCCACAGCCATCCACCCTCTCTGTCCTCAGAGAAGCCCTCCCTTCCATTGCCCTCAGGCTAAAGGGCATCCCTGCTCCTGCCAGCCTGGGTGAGCTCAGCTACATCAATGCAGTCTGAGGTCAGTGCCATGATTTCACTGACCACCTTGCTCTCTGGAAGACCAGTGTCCTAAAGCACAGAACTGGAGTGAGGCAGAGAGGCAACAGGTAGGAGGGGTCCTGAATGAGAATGAAGTCCATACACAGCTCCTGGGAAGGAAGCCAAACCCAGACCCTAAAGGGCTCGTTGTCATTCCCCCAGGCTCCATCCTGGCCCTTTTAGGGGTGGTAGAGGCTACCTGGCATCCTGGGCGGTCTGGCCCAGTCTTGCCTTGACCTTCTTCGACAAAGGCCTAAGAAAGCCCCAGTGCCACACATTCAACTCCTCTGAGTCCCTGGAGTTTGCCACCAGCAGGGAAAGGAAGGTCAGGGATGGAGTGGGACCCACAAGACCAGGCACCAGCAGAAGGAGCGTCTAGGGAGTTGTAGGAGACCATGCACCACGCTTGTGGAAGCAGTCACCAGCTCTTGAGGGAAGCACTGGGAGCGGGACAATCTCTTAGCCGGCATGGAAGTATTTGGCTGCCCTGAGACAAGCCCTCAAGCAGCTGCAGGCATTAATGGATCAGTTACTCCTTAGCAAGCATGTGTTATACATTGGACATTCGTGGTGCAGGAGGGTGGGAGTCGATCCCAGGGAGAAAGAGCACATAGTGATCATTAAGCATGTAGCTCTTGTGCATGGGCCCCCACACCTGTTGTATAATGCTTCAATAAAAGGCCATGGCAGAGGTGGCTTGGGGCTCTCCTTGGAATATGGGAAGCCTTCCTCTTGCAGGCATTTATACCTTAAATCCATAGTCCTGGCTACTTTTATTTGCATGGCAACAAGGTGCCATACATAGCACGTACCACAGGGAGTACCCAAGGCCCTTGCAGCACTGTTACCCAAGTGGCCCCAGGAATCCAGTTCGTGAGCAGAGACCAGAGAGGGCAGCTGCAGGGAGGAGGCTCACTGTCCCTCTGGCTCAGGGCACAGGGTGAAGATGCCAGCCTGGCCCACTCCCTGCTAATCCTGCTGGGACTCAGCCAGGAGGGTGTCCTGGGCTGCCAGTTGGCACGTTCGTGACTTGGATGTGCCCGGTGATGCTGCCACTTTGGGTGAGCCACTTTAGCTGGGAGCAGAACTCTGGGAGGTATCATGGAGCCTCCCCAAGACTTCAGGAGCAGTTGTCAGAACTTGGAGGCACCTGGAAACTCAATGTCTGGGCAACATCCAGGCATTTCTTTAAATTAAAACATTTTTTTATATTAAATTAAAGCATTTCTTCTGCTCTTGCAAAAGAGATCAGATGAGCTCTGCAGCAAGACCTCCTAACAGGCCATTGGCATCTCCCATATTTGGGGAGTTTTTGTCCCTGTATTTATGCCTAATTAGTTTAGATAGGAACAAAAATACTAACAAGGAGTATAAAAGCCAAAGCCCATATGGTCCCAACTAATCAGCAAGAATTGGTAGGCATGTTTCTATGCCAGAAACATCTATAGCGAGATTATATTTCATTCAAATAACATTTTCTTCATGACTCTTTGAGGGACAGGAAAATAGAAAAGCAAAGATCCAAGGATCCATCTGGGTGGTCCTCAATGGCAAAGTGTTTCCCCAGGTCTGCCTGGGCTTCTCACTGCACCCCTCCCACTTTGGAAGCTGGACTCAGCAAGGGTGCCTGGGGCCCCAAGTCAGGGTGCCCGAGGCCAGCATAGGAGGAAGCAGGCACAGAATACTGCAAACATCCACTGGCAGCATATTGAGGCTGATAACACGCCCCTTCCCATGCCCCCAACTGGCACCAAAGGTGACCACCGACCACCTCGCACTTCAGCCACAGCCTCCTCCCAAGCAGCCAGCAAGGTGCAGGGAGTCCACTCTGGGCATGGAGGAGCCACTGCAGCCCAGTATGGGCACTCTCTAGTCCAGAGAAGTGCTTGAGAGTCCTCCATCCAGATTACATAGGGAGTTTACCAAAGTGAAGGAGCTCTTTTCTAATGCCAGCCACTATGACAGCAGGGTAGCTAGGTCATATCAGGTGACCAAGAAGCCCAAGTTATATGACCAGCCAGAGGGAGCTGCAGAGACCAGACTAAAGACAGGACCCAAGGCAAGGGGCTGGTGTGTGCAGGGAGAAACCTAGGGGTACAAATGACCAAAATCAGGAACAAAACAAGGATAATCACAGCTGACCCTACATACATTAAAATGATTACAAAATGATACAATGAACAACTTTATGACAAAAAAATTAGACAACTTAGATAAAATGGACACATTCCTAGAAAAACATAAATTTTCAAAATGACTCAAGAAGAAATAAAATCTAAATAACTTATAAAAAGTAAATATATGAATTAATAATTAAAATTATCCTATAAGAAAAAGCCAGATCACTTCATTGGTGAATTTTAGCAAATATTGAAAGACAAAACAATACCAATCCTTTATAAACTGTTTAAGGAAACAGAGGAGGAGGACCTATCTTCCAATTCTCTGATATTATCCTTATATCATAAGCAAAGATATCACAAGAAAAGAAAACCATAGCCTAATACTCTATGTACATAGATACAAAAATCCCTAACAAAATATCAACAAACTGAATCCAGCAATACATAAAATACTTCATGTCCAAGGGAGATTTATAACAACATCCAAATATTGGCTTAACATGCAACAATTAATTAAACTTATAAACTAGTTCAGCAAGATCACAAGACTCAAGATTTCAAAAATCAGCTCTATTTCTATGTACCATCAATTGTAGCTCTGTATAACAACAAATAAGAAAATTAAGAAAATAATTCCAGGGGATGGCGCCTATGGCTCAAAAGGGTAGGGCACTTGTCCCATGTGCCGGAGGTGAAAGGTTCAAACCCAGCCCCAGTAAAAAACTACAAAAAAAAAAAAAAGAGAGAGAGATGGCTTGGCACCTGTGGCTCAAGTGGCTAAGGCACCAGCCACATACACCTAAGGTGGCAGGTTCGAATCCAGCCTGGGCCCACCAAAACAACAATGACAGCTGCAACCCCAAAATAGCCGGGTGCTGTGGCGGGGGCCTGTGGTTCCAGCTACTTGGGAGGCTGAGGCAGAAGACTCACTTAAACCCAGGAGTTGGAGGTTGCTGTGAGCTGTGATGCCACAGCACTCTATCCAGGGGGATAGCTTGAGGCTCTGTCTCAAAAAAAAAAAAAAAAGAGAGAGAGAAATAATAATTCCATTCACAACATCATCAAGATGAAAAAAATCTTAAGAATAAATTTAACAAAAGAAGTGCAAAATTTGTACACTGAAAACTATAAAATATTGCTGAGAGACATTAAAAATATCCAAAATGTTAAATGGAGATACAGCCCATGTTCATGGATTAGAAGATTCAATGTTGTTACATGTCAATTCTCAAGTCGATCTGTAAACTGGATATAATCCACATTGAAATCCCAGCCGGCTCTTTTTGCAGAAAATAACAAGATAATCTGAAAATGTATATGGAACTTTGGATCTAGAATATCAAAACCATTTGAAATAAGAAGAACAAAGTTGGAAGACTTACATTTCCTAATTTTAGCACTTATACAAAGCTACCGTATCAAGAGAGTATAGGTGGGACTCAAGAGCCCAGAACTAAATTTTTAAATTTATAGTCAACTGATTTTCAACAAAGGTGCCAAGGCCATCAATGAAGAAATGAAAATCTTTTCAACAAATGATGCTGGGAAAATTGGATATAAATATGAAAAAAAAGATGAATGTAGATCTTTTCTTCACACTACACACACACACACAATAACTCAAAAGATAACAATAAGCCTAAATATAATGGCTAAACCTATAAAACTTTAAAAGGAAAATATAGCAGAAAAATCTTTCTGACCTTATGTTAGGCAAAGAGTTCTTAGATACAACACCAAAACCACAATCCTTAAAAGAACAAATTGATAAATGGGACTTCATCAAAATGAAAAACATTTGCACTTCAAAAGGCACCACTGAACAAATGAAAAGATAAGCCACAGACTAGAATATACAAATTATATATTTTACAAAGATTTGTAATATAAAATTCTCTGTAAAATATTTTACAAAAGATTATGCATTAAAAGGACATACCACATAAAATATTTTATAGAAGAGTATTATTTTGAAAGGATATTATATAAAAGAATACAGAGAATTCTTAAAACCCTATACCAAAGAAATCCCCAATTTTAAAATGGGCAAGAGATTTGAATAGATATGATAAATGAATGACTAATAAGCACATGAAAAGAGACTGAAAATCATTAACCACTAGAAATTGTCAATTAGGCTCGGCGCCTATAGCTCACCCGGCTAAGGCGCCAGCCACGTACACCTAAGGTGGCGGGTTCGAATCCCCAGCCCGGACCCGCCAAACAACAATGACGGCTGCAACCAAAAAATAGCCGGGTGTTGTGGCGGGCACCTGTGGTCCCAGCTACTTGGGAGGCGGAGGCAAGAGACTCGCTTGAGCCCAGGAGTAGGAGGTTACTGTGAGCTGTAATGCCACGGCACTCTACCCAGGGGGACAGCTTGAGGCTCTGTCTCAAAAAAAAAAGAAATTGTCAATTAAAATTAACCACTAACCATTAGAAATTGCCAATAAGAATACTATTTCATACTCAATGAAATGGCAATAATCAAAAAGACACAGTAATAAGCATAAGTGAAAATTTAGAGAAACCCAAACACACATTGCTAGAGGGAATGAAAAAAAGAACAGCCATGTTCTATTTGGAACTTTCCTTAAAAGTTAAACATAAACTTATTATAAAACCAAGAAGTTTTATTTCTAGGTATCTACTTAAGAGAAATAAAAACATATGCACATGTGGAGACTTGTGTGTAAATACTCATACAGAATTATTCTCAAGCAGAATTATTCATAATGCCCCCAACTGAAAATAATTAAAAAGTTCATTAGTGAGAGGATAAATAAAATATGATGTATCTATAAAAGGAATTCCATTAAACAATACAAAGGAATGAACCATTGATAAATGCTATGGTATGGATGAACCTCAAAAACATCGTATGAGTCCATATACATGAAACGTCCCCACAGGGCAGTGTAAGGAGAGAGGCAGGTAGGTTAGCAGTACTCTTCAGTTGAGGGTATTACTGAAGGTCAACTGCATATGGGCCTGAGGGATCTTTCTGGGTTGAGAAAATTTTGCTAAAACTTTCAAGATTGCATTGATGGCTGCATAATCTATAAACTTACTAAAAATCATTGAAATTTACACTGGAAATGTCCAATTCTGCCTGGTAGGGTCAGGGAGTCTCAGAGAGGCACGACACCTGTTCTGATGATGTGTGTTACAGGTGAGTGGTGGAGAAAGGCTGAAGGGTGTGAGAGAAGAAAACAGGACTAATCTGGAGCTTCAGCTTCGCGTCAAAGAACCATCTAGTGAAGTTCCTTAAAACTGTTCCTCTTCAGAGATAAGTATCAAGACCAGTTGGTGCCACACAATGCCTCTGTGAGCCCAGATAAAGCAGTATCTTTTGAGATGTAAGCATATAGATAAGACACTCAGATGGCTGTTTTATCTTCTAGTTGTTCCTGATTAACTGCATCCAACAGGAGGAAGAAGCAGCACTGATGAGTAAATGCAGAAGTTGGGGGAGCACATGGTGTGATGGCAGGGCTTGCAGTTTCTACCAGGCCAGTATCCAATGGACCTCTCTGCATCGCAAGGTTCCACTCTGTAAAACAGACACATACCACTAACTACTTCCTGGAACCTGCCAGATTCACAAAACAAAACATAGTTCATAAAATTTTTTTAAAAACCTAAATTTAGTATGAGATGCTACTGTGTGATAAAGGTGACACCTTAAATCAATGGTGGAAAGATGAACTATTTAATAAAAGGGCGGTGCCTGTGGCTCAAAGGAGTAGGGTGCCAGCCCCATATACTGGAGGTGGCAGGTTCAAATCCAGCACTGGCCAAAACCTGCAAAAAATAAAAAAATTTTTTTAAATTTTAAAAAGATGAACTATTAATAAATGATATTTAAACAACTAGGTCACCACCTTAAGATACCTACCTTATACCAGACACCAGACGTGGTGTATGCACGTAATGGATACTGTGCAGATGTGAAAAGGGTTACAGAGCTCTCTGAGGCACAACATTAAATTTTTTTTTTTTTTGAGACAGGAGCCTCAAGCTGTCCCCCTGGGCACAGTGCCATGGCATTTCAGCCCACAGCAACCTCCAACTCCTGGGCTCAAGCGAGTCTCCTGCCTCAGCCTCCCAAGTAGCTGGGACCACAGGAGCCCACCACAATGCCCGGCTATTTTTTGGTTGCAGCCGTCATCGCTGTCCGGCAGGCCCAGGCTGGATCCAAACCCGCCACTTTGGTGTACATGGCTGGTGCCTTAGCCACTTGAGCCACAGGTGCTGAGCCATAACATTAAATTAAAAATAAATATTTGACCCTGAAGCATGGGCTACGCATAGTGACTCCCTTCCCAGAGCATAGCTGAGAGGAGCACTACAGTGGGAACCCTGACAACACCCTGGCCAGCAATAGGTCACATTGGCATGTGTGTTCTTGGTGTGATGGAATTAAATGGCTTTTGCCTCTGCCATCTTTCCCCCTCAAGCTCCAGCAGAGAGATTCCAGTAGGGTGTGGTCTATAAATGACCAGCACTTCTCAGAGCCATTAAAGTCATCAAAATCAGGGAAGGTCTAAGAAACTACCCAGACCAGAGAAGCCTGAGGAGGCACAACTAAGTGTCATGTGGTATCCCAGATGGGACTCTGAGAAAGAAGGAACACATTAAGGGCAGACCAAAGATGTCTGAATAAAGTGTGGCTCTAATTAATAATGATGCACCTGCATTAGCTCATTCAATGCAGCCGTGTGCTGTATGCGCCTAAAATGCTAAGCATGACAGAGACTGGGTATTGGGTGTGGGAGCTCTCCCTACCATCCTCTCAACTTCTCTGTAAATCTAAAACTATCTGTAAATCTAACGTCTATTGGCTGGGTGTAATGGCTCATGCCTACAATTCTATCCCTCTGGGAGGCGGAGGCAGGAGAATCAATTGAGCTTAGGAGTTCCAGATCAGCCTGAGCAAAAGCGAGACTCTGTCTCTACTAAAAATAGAAAAAAAAAATTAACTAGGTATGGTGGCAGGGACCTGTAGTCTCAGCTACTCAGGAGGCTGAGGCAGGAGGACCTCTGCAGCCCAAGAGTTTAAGGTTGCTGTGAAATAGGGTGATACACTGTACTTTAGCCTGGGCAACAGAGTGAGACTATCTCAAAAAAAATTTTTAAAGACCTCTGGAAAGATTCAAGACACTTGTAATAATGACTACTTTCTGGAAGAATGGGAGAGGAGATGGAAGGAGTGAATACCTTTTCATACATTTGGAAGCTAAGAACGTGTTAGGACATCCCCTATTAAAAATGTTTAAATAAGGAAGGGGGCAGGGAGCAGGCTCACCTCACAGGACTAGTCAGCAGTGGAGCCTGGAATCCCTCCCCCTGCTAGCAAGAGTGGACTGTGCTTGAATGATCCAAGTAGAAAACAACCATTCCAAGCGGCAACCCCAGGCGCAGTGGAGGTAAACACTAGTTCCTTTATTGCTACAAATCTCAGGGGATTCGAGCAACATCAACTTCATTTTCTCAGTAATCCTCCTCTGCACGGGGACCTGTGGGGTGGCCTCTGCTCCACTCGGCTCCCTCTGGGCAGCTGTTTGCAGCATTAGCAACCTCACAGCCACCCACATTCCCTTGGAATAACACAGGGTCAAGAACCAGGAGTCTGTGAGGCTGCGGTCAAGAAGTTCAGTAAGAGCTGAGAGGTAAGGATGGCAACAGGCTGGAACCAGGGACACTGTTGCTCGTGGTCCCTGGTTTCCCTCACTCCATCTGGCACTAGGGTCCAGTAAACCCACATGCACTGTCAAAACTCAGAAACAGCCTGAAATCCTAATGCAAATGTGGTGGCCACACACTAGACTTCCAAAGGGAATGGGCAGAAAGGGTGATTTGCTGGGCAACAGGGGCTCCCCCCAAACCCTTTGACCTGAGACCTGGTCATTCTGACCCCAGCTCTTGGCTGGTCAAGATCTTGGCTGCTGGTGTTGACCCCAGTTCATGGCTGGTCAAGATCTTAGCTGCTGGTCAAGATCTTGGCTGCTGCTATTGAGAACTGCCTGCCTGGATCTATGCTGGCAGTTGGTGATGCTCCCCAGCCCGTAGTGCACAACTCAGTCTGCAGAGCACATGCCGGCTTCTAGTTTGTTCATGAGCATCTGATATGCACTAAGAACTACAGTACAAGGCAAGTGGACAAATGCCTCACAGAGTTGTCCAGGACCCTGTGGTGGTCAGGTGTGTGTCTTGGGGGCCACACACACACACACACCTTCAGGGGAGACAGGGATCCTGGAAAGGATGCCCTGAACCTGTGCACACGGCCCCATGAGCATGTGAGGCCAGCCAGGTGCCTTTTCTTGCACTGCCACAGTGTCTGCAAGGGGTCCACGAGGCCAGCTGCCGGCTGTGGGTCGTATGTGCCACAGACCAGTGGCCACATACTGGACGTGGCCAAAATCAGGCCCACTCAGGGAAGCAGGGCAGAGCCACTAACTCCTGTGCTGAGAGTTGTTGGCCTCAGGAGCAGCATCCTGGATGCTGACTTTGCTGGCGTCCACATCCCATGGCTGGTGACTATAGTGATGTCTGATGTGGCTTTATTTTTTATTTTTGCAAAATTAAAAATGAGCAAGTTTAAATCAGTCCTGAGACATGGGGGGGAGAGGGGTACTTAACTGTCCTGTTAAATACAAAGCCAAGGGCTTTTTTTCAGAATTAATGTTTGAAGTTGATGCCAAGGAGAGCATGCTCCAAGGAGCCTGTCTTTGTGAAGCTGTCAAGCAGACCAAGTTACAAACCATACAAACCAAGTCCCATAACAAAACCCACCCTGAGGCTGTATACAGGAATGGCAAGTCAGTATTTAGCAAGGTATTTGAATATCTGAAATGTCTTCTCATTTACAATAGTAATGTAAATTTATAGACACTTATGAATTTCCAATCGTCCAAAACCCACCAATTCTTCAAAACAGAAAGACTTCAGATTTTTATGAAAACAGCCTCTTCCATAATAAATATAAATATTTGAAAACCAGAAACAGACTATTTCCATAGAATTAGATGCTCAGACATCTATCAGAATGTCATCACTCAGAGAAGAACAGGACCCTGTGAAAGCTGGTGAGTCTGCCCCAAAGAGCAGACTTTGCTGTGATGTGCCCCAGAGGCAAGCTAGGATGAGCCTGACCTCCTATAGGAACAAGTGAACCCAAGCCAGCCAATGTAGGGCAGGACCTGTGATCCATTGACTCTGCCACCCACTCTGAGAAAGTGACATGCATCCCCAAGGAGTGCTCAGATGGGGTCATAGCATCTAGTAGCCTCAGCTTGTCCCTGGAATGACTCAGGTGGGAGTCCACCTATACCATGGAGGCCTGAGCAGTCATGTCACCGCTTCTGTCCCTGGTCTATTATCTGTGAATTGACTGAGAGGCTCACTAACCATGCTACCCAATGCTGCCCAGTCCTGACCACTCCCACAGCCAAGTGGCTGTCACACTGGCAGAGCTGTCTCTGCTGTCCCCTGTGTCCAGGACACAGAGTGGGCACCCAGGGAATACTTTTTGGGTGAATGAGTGAGTGACCCACTCAGGGATGACCTGAGGAAGTGCTGAGCAAACTGCACACAAGAAACCCTTCCTCACTAGCCAGCAGGTAGACACCTCTCCCCATAGAGTTTCCTGCAGGAGTGATACCCCGCTGTCCCCTGCAAAGAGGGTCAACAAGTCAGATCCTTCAGGTGATAGAGGGCCCTCTCCACCCAGGGAGAGGTGGAGGTTCCACCTGCTACAAGTTCCAGGAGCTAGGGGCCAAAGAGCAAGGGTGGCCTGGGCTGCCCCCCAGCATTGTGCTGATGCCTGCACATTTCTGCTCAGCGTGAGTCTTCATAGCCACAGTGACAATATGCCGACACAGCCTGTTTATCTCACTGTGTTGCAATTTACTCTCTCAGCAAATTTCCAGCTAACAGCTCCAGAGTTGCCAAAGCTGAGCTAGAATCTCAGTTCTCCAAGGGCCTAGGCCTGCCTGGAACTCTGGGGGTGTGGCAGGGAAAGGGACCAGGAGCTCCCTATTGAGGGCCTGGGGTGCCTTTGGCCACCATGTGACTGCCAGCAAGTTGCCTGGCTGTGGCCACTATGAGGCAAGAGTCTTTTTTTGCTGAAATATTCCAGATCCTGTCCAGGAAGCCAGGGAGCTGCTCTTGGCATCTCACAGGGTGGGCACCACAGGCCCTATGGGTGAGAGGCACCAGCTGAAGGCCTCAGGGCTCCAGGTGCTGCCCAGACAGGAGCAGACAAGGGGCCATGAGCCTGAAGGAGAGCCCAATGTCCAGCCCATGGATCAGCACAGCAAGTGGTGGCTGGACCAGATATGGCCCCAGTGGGCATGTGTTTGGAGCAAGTCAGTTCCTGAATCCATTCAAAGTAGCCCAAGGAAGTGGAGGCCTGCCCATGAGCACCCCTACCCCACCCATAGCAGTAGTCCCCAGCCTGCAGGACACACTGACCTGCACCTGGAGACATGGCCTCCTGGCCTGAGCTTCCTAAGTGGGCCCACGTGGCCCAAACATCTCCCTCTGAGCTCACCCTGTCATGAGCTCTATATTCTGAAGGCTTCTGAGCTCCTGACATGTTTCTAAAAAGTGAAAAATTCCATGATTAGCAATTCTTACCTGAGGCCATCCCCCATGTGATGTCCAAGGTAACTTCTCTCTCACATTGTGTGCTGAGAGCATGGGCAGCTGCTTTGCTCCCCCTTCTCATCCTCTCCTCTGGCACATCCAGTGGGTGCACCAGGGAGGCGTCAGTCTCCTTCATTCACCTCTCTACAATGTTTTCCACTTTGAAAACTCACTCCAGTCAACACTGTTGTAAATAACACGGCCCACACAGCCTGGGCTCCCACACCCTGAACCTCAGCCCTGCTGCCACCCCTTCCTCAGACAAAGCAGAAATAATTCCCGCTGCCTGCCAACCCTGCTTCTTTACAGGAAAGACGTGCTGCCACCCTTCAGTTAGTTTCTCTCATTTGTGGGAAGGCCATACGCATTCAGAAAGCAGAAGTTACAGCGCCTCTTTCAGATCCAGAATAGGCTAAGACCTGGCTGTCTATTCCCCGCAGTGAGACAAAAGCGTCCAGTGCACACAGACACACACGCCTGACTTACAGGAGAAGCCCCAAACCTGCCCTTCACACAAAATTAGTCTTTTCCTTGCTCCTGACGAAGTGAAATTGCAACAAGTGAGGGTGAACCCACTTTCAGGGCATGCGCCATGTCCACTGCCTGCTCCAGCTGCAGCTCCCCCTGGACTCTGAGGCCTCGCTCTCTCCCCTTTTGTTTCTCAGACAGCTTCACTGGAAAACAAACTCACATACCATAATATTTACCCCTTTAAAACAAGCTCAGTGGTCTTCTGTCTATTCATAAGGGTGCAGAGCCATCACCAGCAGACAAGGGGCTGCAAGCCTGAAGGAGAGCCCAACATCCAGCCCATGGATCAGCAGAGCCAGAGGTGGCTGGACCAGATGTGGTGCCAGTGGGCATGTGTTGGGAGCCTGATTTTAGAGCATCTTCATCACACACAGAGGAAGCCTGGCCCCGTCAACACCCCTGCCAACCAGCCCTATGGAGTGTACTGTGGCTCGTCCACATTGCAGCCTCCACCAGGGCTTCATTCCTTTGCCTTACAGCACGTTGTCTGGACAAGTTGCATTTTATTTATCTGCTTGTCTGTGCTGAACTTCTTTTCCCACATTTTGGCTATTATGCCTAATGCTGTGTACAAGGTTTTGTGGGGATGTAGGTTGTTTCTAATCCTTTCGATTCTCTTAGGTTTATACCTACCTAGGAGCAGAATTTCTGGGTTATGTGGTCACTCCATGCTGGGCATTTTGAAGAGTTGTTAACAGTTTTCTGCAGTGGCTGTCCCATCTTATATGCCTGCTGTTGCCATATGGGTCTCTCAGAAAAGTGATGTTGCAGAGAATAAGCACACTTATTGAAATTGTGTTTTAAATAAAGGTGACCATCTGCTCACTCAGGCAAAATGGCGAGCTTCTTTATTTGTGGTTGGTTTACATAGGGAATTTTGTACATGTGCACAATACAGCAATGACCTCATTGATCCATTTAAACATCATGTGACTACCTCGTGATTAGCTTCAATAATCTTCTCAACATACACCTTTTCACATAACCCTTTCAACATAACCCAATTTAACATAACTAATGGAGAACTTGTTGTTAGCCATTACTTCTTTGTTCTTATCTGATGATGCCTGAGGCTATGGAGGAACAAGGTAGATTGAATACCTGCCCTTGCTGGCCTTGCTGTTTGGAGGCTGTTACTTCGGATCTTTAAACAAGGCATAAAGAAACTTCTTGGGCATATAGGAATTTGTGTGCAAACGTCTGCTCCCATGTAGGCCTTAAGTCAGGGGGTTATAAGGAATTTTCAGGCTGGACTTCTCAAAAGCCTTTCACAAGCCCAAGTTTCATCTGTGCCATTAAATACCGGTATGCATTGGGTAAATTCCTCTTCTCTTGAGGTCTCCGAGCGCATTTCCATTCCTGGACTCATCAGCAAGCAACCTTCATTACTTACCACAGATCAGGAAAGGTTACTGATGGGTATCTGGCCAGTTTTCCAAAGGGCTTTTTTATTGACCTTATAAAGTCAACTTTAATTCCTTAATGCAGTAAATGCTATTCCAGCTGAAGCCTTGGTCATGTTAAGCTCACAACCAACCTGGCTACATGGGATTCTGCCTCAGTTTCTTACAAGTATGCCTGCACAAAGTCTTTTCACTGCTCTCTCTCAAATAGCATTTTTGGCCAGAGGAATATAAGCGTTTCACCTATAGCCTGCTGTGGTGACCCCCATGGTTCCTCTTCCTCTGCCTCCTCCCCAACACCAGCCATCCTGGCTTCCTCCTCCACTGGCCACACTGTTCTCAGTGCCACCAATGGAAGCCCAGCAGCTTCTTTCAACTTTTCCCCTGGGAGCTCCTTTAGGCCTTTTGTCCCCTCCTCCTACACCTGGGGCCCTGGGTCGGTGCTTTTCTGCTGCAAATCTTGTGCCATGCCAGCAAAGAACAATAAATTTTTCAGAGTTCTTTATTAAAACACTAAAATAAGCATAGGTATTAAGAACATGCTTTTATAGCCAATACACAGTAGTGGGTCATTGCACAAATGTGAGCCAAGGGAAGGTTATGTTTGTAGGTACAAGCACCATGCCCCACAGATGGGGGAAGGGAGGATAGCTTATGGGGCACAGAACCGACCCTCCAGTTCCAGTCCCAGTTCAGGGCCCTAGTTCACCTGAACCCAGAAAACTCCTCTTCTGGCATAGCCTGACTCAGAAGAGGAGACATCTAGAAATGAAATATTCTCTCCAAGGGACCCTCCTTGCTCACTGGCCATCTTACCGAGCCTTGCCATCCCCTGAGACAGGGGCAGCTCAGCACACCCATCCCCCTGCCCACCCTGCTCCCACCTCTTCTCACCCTGGCCCCACCTCCTCCTAAGGATCACAGGCCCCCAAGGTCAAGGCTGGAACTTAAGCTCTTTCTAGTGATCAGCAGGAGGGTGGCAGCCCTCGGAGACTTGGGCACTCTGGCCTCAGGGAATTCTGCAGACAGATTTTCCTCTTTAAATTGAGGCAAACTTCACATATATAATTAGCCATTTAACTATTATAAAGTGTGCAATTCAGTGCCAGTCTATTCACAATGTCATGCAGCCATCACCAACCCAAACTTGGCCACACCAGTGGCAGAGCCCTCTTCCACACCCACCCCAGTGCCTTACTCTTCGCATCACCTTCTCAGGTTGGTCCCTGCAATGGCACCATTGAACAAGCAGCCTCCAACTCGTGGACAGACCTGGTTGTATGCAGTCCTCCCTTTCAGATGCCGGCCAGGAGCCTCTGCCTTGGCCAGCAGACTCATTGCATCAAGGGGCACCAGGGGTCTGTGAGTGGAGTACCTGGCATATGTGACTATTAGTGCTGGGTTGTGATGTCTGCGACAACTCGGTGGGAGAAACCTGGTCCATCTCCAGAAAGGAGAGCCAGCCTCAGGTTCCCACAGCCAACATGAGGGAAATTCCTGTATTTGGCAAGACAGACCAGAATCTCTCAATGAATGAAAAGGAAAAAAAGCATTTAATTTGTCCATGCAGAGAAAAGTCAGCAACATCTTTCTAACATAAGCACAGGAGCTGTGTCCCTTAGGCTCCAGAGCTGTCACTTCCAACCCAACAGCTCTAAGACTTTGGGTCTTACAGGTCAGCCCTGGCTGGACATTAGGCCCCAGACACCAGTCCCCAGGGCACTAACCCCAGATGCCAGCCTCTTGGACCCCAGTCCCCAAACGGCAGTCTCCCAGACCTCAGCCCCTGTGACAGAGAATAGACGTGGTCTGTCTCACTCTGACCAGCCTCTCTCCACAGCACTCATAGAGGGGGACTTGCTGCCCATGCAGGGAGCAGTGTTTGAAGTCCCCAGAGCCACATGAATAAGCTTATGTACCACCACCACCCTCATGCAGGGAGGGTGGGGAGTGTCAAACAGTTATGAGAAGCAAACCTTCTGTCCCTATGATACTATCATCAGACTTCTCAGGTTTCAAAGTGGGCAGCAGTGGGTGGCTCGGTGGGTGGGAATAGTCTTGGGGCCTCTGGTGCCCAGAACATGGTGGCTAGGTGGGGGACTTCTCAGGCCTCAGCCCCCCATTTCTCCTGACCTGGCACACAGACCATTCCCCAGCCCTCAACCCTGAGATCACATAGACAGGCACCCTGCATGTGGCCTCATTTTAATTTCCTTTTTATTAGTATGCGGGGTTGGAGTTGGGCATTATACTCTCCATGCCCATAGTATAGGTGTTCCACAAATGAATTCTGAGCAGACTCTGGAGTCAGGCAGAGGCCAGCAGAGTGGGAGTGGGGGACTGGGCAGACCCTGAACTGGTCACGAAGTCAGGAGCTCATCAGGGCACAAACATGCATCCAACCCTATGCTCACCTTCTTCGATCTCTGCACATCCTTTTATAAACTGGAAACAGCCTTTGCATCTTAGAAATATTGCCAAGAGGCTAGGCAGACAGTAGAAGCCACCACAACAGTGAGCAGCTCTGGAGGTGAGTTGTACCTCCCTGAGAACCTGGTAGGGCTGAGCCGGAAGGAAGCCATGTTCTGCTTCTCCACAAGCTAGGCTGACACACCTAGAGAAGGGACCAAAAATGTTCACTGCAGCATTGTTTATAATGAAAGGGAAAAAAGTCAACCCAAATTCTAAATGTCCATTAACTGTATTCACAAAATAAAAATGTAACCAACCATTAGCCTGCCATACATCTATATTTATGGTCATGGAAATCTGTCCACAAGATGTTCA
>NW_003852413.1:79403-83587 GCF_000181295.1 Otolemur garnettii
GCCTTAGCCACTTGAGCCACAGGCGCTGAGCCCATCATTATTGTTTGGCGGGCCCGGGCTGGATTCAAACCCGCCACCTTAGGTGTATGTGGCTGGCGCCTTAGCCACTTGAGCCACAGGCGCTCAAGCCAAGACGTTCAAGTTCTATAATCAGAGCAAAAAATAATAAATCTAATGTGATCCCAATTGTGAAAAGTCTGAAAACATACTACATGTGTACATAAGAGAAGATGTCTACAATGACCTATAGGAAAAGATTAAAATAGATCCTCTCTGAGTTGAAAGCAATGGGTACTTTCGTAAGTCTCAGAACAATAGTCATTTTTATTTTGTGATTTAAAAAAAAGGCTCCCCAGAATCTGCTCTCATCCCATAACCTGGGACAGGCCAAGACACCCTCCTGGCAACATAGCATGTTTGAGCATTCAGTCACTACTGGAGACTCACACACCCACACGTGTACACATACTTCTGCACACCCGCACACGTGCCCCCTACACACCTCCATGCACACACCCTCTGCACACTTGCATACATACCTTCTGCATGCCTGCACACAAATCCTATCACACCTACATGCACATACCCTGTGCACACACACCCTGTGCAACCTGTACACACACCCTCTGCACACCCGTGTACACTCTGTGTACACCTGTGCACACACATCATCTGCACATCTGTGCACACACCCTGAGCACACCTGCATACACACCCTCCACACAACCATGCACACATGCCCTGTGCACACTTGCACACACACCCTCTGCACACCTTTGCACACACCTCCAAGTCAGGCTTCAGTATCACATAGGAAACCAAGCACCAGAGTGCAGAGAAGACACCCAAGGGTCTACACAGGTTGCTCCAGGGTCTGGACTCCCAGACCTTCCCAGGGTCTTTCCTGGTGTCCCTCACCACCGGACACATTGGGATCCCATGGCCTCTCCCCCCAGCCAGCTTCTCAGCATGACTCGTTAGTTCTCCTGTTGAGTTAGACTCATTGGCTCCTTCGGCTTCAACATTCTGCTTGGCCACACCCCTTCTAATTAAAAAAAAAGTAAATAAATCTCTCAAAATATGGCCCCTATCAAGAACTGGCTGCCCTGCTTCAGACATTGGGCTGCCCCGCCCAGTGGGAAGATGGTTCTCCCAGAATGCAGCCTCTCTGAGCAGTGCTGTCCAGTCCTGGGGAGCACATCAGCCCTGCCCACTGCAGGGGTCAAAGGCTGGGCCTTGAGCCCAGCTCTAGGGCAAGGGAAGCCACTGCCTTGACCTGCGCATAGGTCAGCACTGGGGACTTAGCAGTGGAGCCTTCCCCTCTTCTCTCAGACAGCAGAGAAAACCGCCCAGTGATTAAAAAACAATCACACCAGCCCTCACTCTGTCGGGGGGGAGGGGGGGGCGAGAGACAAACTCAGTACCAGCATCTGGACTTGGAATCCCAGCTTCTGAGGGCTCAGTTGTAAGCAAGGGAAGCATTGGCCTGCTGGAGAGACCCCAATCCTCCAGAGACAGGAAGCCCCAAGCCTAACAGTGGTGCTAAAGCTCCCACAAGGGAAGCCCAGGGTTTAGTGATTGGCTCTCCCAAATTCTCTCCCACGGTATTCAACAGGAAAAACAACATTTAGGGGGAGAGGTAGATGTGCATTATTTTGCTTTGTACCAAACATTATACCAGTATTTGTACACAAATATTCACAGCAGCATTATTGACAACAGCCAACAGGTGGAGGAAACAGCCAATAAAAGAGCAAAGTGTCCATCCACACAGGGAATGTTACTCAGTCTGAGAAAGGAAGGAAATCTGGACACCCACTACCGCACGGATGACCCCTCAGGGCATATGCTAAGTGAATAAGCCACTCACAAAAGAAGAAATCTTGCACGATTCTACCTACATGAGGTCCCCAGAGTTGTCAGGTTCACAGAGATGGAAAGTGGGATGATGGAGCCAGCAGCTGGGGGAGGAGGGTTAGTGTTTAACAGTGACAGAGGTTCAGCTAGGGAGGGTGGGAAATTCTGAGCTTTTATAGTGGAGATGGTTATACAACAATACGAATGTATTTAGTGCTTGAGAAGGTAGTTATATGTCTAAGTATTTTATTCAACTGGAAAATAATTTTAAAAATATATGGGCTTGGTGCCTATAGCTCAGCAGCTAGGGTACCAGCCACATACATGGGAGGTGGCAGGTTCGAACCCAGCCAGGGCCTGTCAAACAACAATGACAACTACAACAAAAAAAATAGTTGGGCATTGTGGCAGGCGCCTATAGTCCTAGCTAGAGACTATCTCAAAAAAAAAAAAAAAATCAAAAAAATATATATATACACACATGACCCCAGTTATGTGAGTGCATGCACATGCACACACATGTGTACACATATAGATATGTTCATAAATATTGACATACATGTAGGAACATGTGGCTTAAAACAATCTTGAAAGAAATACCCCAAAAGGTTAGCAGTGGCCCCTGGGCGGTGAGATCACTCTGCCTCTTCTGCTGGGTACTTGCTGTGATTTCCAAGATTTCTAAAAGGGACAGGCAACCCTTTCACAATGGAAAAGAAGTTATGAAATGCACATCTTTCCCCACCCAAGCCTGCCTGCTTGACCTTTTGGTCTGACTCACACAATGGGGTTATTCAGCTGTGCTGCCCACTGCCCTGTGCACTTTCTGCAGCCCTCTGGCCCATCCGGTAAATCAGGCCTGGTGCTCACTGCCTGGGTAGTGCCACTGCCCCAGCCACTTTCTCCATTCTCCCTACAGAGGAGCAGGGGTCCCAAAGGCCGGCGCCCTATTGCCACACCCAGGCACCCTTCAGTACCTGGCAGACACTAGCCCTCAGCCACACCAGTGGGTACCTCTCCTCTCCCAAGAGTCTGAGATATGCTCTCTACTGCCATTACTCCCTATAAAATAAACAGCATCAGTGGCATCCACTGGGTTTGTGATACGTATTCCCCAAGTGCACAATTATCCCTCTACAAAGCACATTCCTGGTACATGGCCAGCCTCCACGCCAGAGCCCAAGCCTTCTTCCTGCATTCCTGGGCAGTGACACCACCCACTGCAGCCTGGCGTGCTTGGCCAAATGTGTGTGTGGAACTGCCTGCTGCAGCCTGGCCAGCCTCAGGCAGAACAGACCCTGCAGGCGAGGGCAGTGACCACAAGGTCAAGGGGCCCCCTATGACCCATAGCCAGTGAGATGCTGCACAGAGAGATCTCCTGGCCCCAGAGTCCAGCCTTGACATGTCCCACCAGAGGCGCTACTGCCCTCTTCCTTGTTCTGTGAAGCAAAGCCCTAGTTGGTCTGAGGTCTGAGGATGCCCAGTGATGCCACAGTGAAGGAGGCCAACAGGACTGAGGACGCCCCTCACCAGGCTCTGTCAAGGGTTCCCAGGGGACCAGGGCAGAGGGGCAACTTCATCCCAGGAGCAGCCCCCTGCACATGTGCTGTCTGCCCAGCCTAGGCTTGAGCTGCCAGGAAGAGGCCACCTTAGGGGACAAGGACTCTGAGTATGGAGTGGCTCAAGACTCATCACACCCAGTCCACATGTTACTTCCTGAGTGTTGGTGAAAGCTGTGAGCTACCTGTTGGCTGCTATGGGCCCTGTGCTGCAACTCCTCCTTGTGAAGTGACCATTTAGATTCCATCAGGCAGTTGCACCACAAGCAGAATGTGGGTCTCAGTGTAGCTGGCATAGAGCAAGATGCTCCAGTCACACAGGGTCAAATCCTGTTTGCCCAAAGTTTGGGAAGTTGAGGTTTGGCCCACCTGGATGGCAGAGCTGGGGCCGTCCACCTACCGTGAGCTCTCACAGTCACACCCCTGCCAGCCACACTGGCCTTGCTTCATCACTAAACTCCCATGTGGAACATCACTGGAGAAACCAGAGGAGCCAATTGGATGCTATTAAGGTGACCAGACGTCCTGCTTTTGGCGGGACAGTCCCAATTTTTAACAATTGTCCTGTGTCCCGCAGCATTTTTAAAAAGTCTCAATTTTTGGAAAGAATGCATGACAAGCTAGGGAACGCCAGGAGAACAGGAAGGGAATATACAGTTTTCAGCTGCCATCTGGCTATTTCGCCAGGATATGAGTTTTATATTATTTTTGTTAATTTTATAATGTTAAACTTTAATAATAATTGTTGAGAACTGATTATCAAGAACT
>NW_003852413.1:83858-138946 GCF_000181295.1 Otolemur garnettii
AAGAACCGAAACTCTCCCACCCATCCACCCACCCACCCCCCACCCCCCGTCAATGGTGTCCCGCTTTACCAATGTTAAAATCTGGTCACCTTAACTCAGATGCACTTTTAAAATGTCATCAGGGTTTACCTCTGCGTGATAAGATAGCTAATTTTCTTCTTCTTTTTAACATTTTGACCTTTTCTTTTAAAGCATGCTTTCTAGGTATTTGAAAAGCCCTGATTTTAAAATCCGGCATCTCCTTCTCCCCTTCTGTGCTCTGGTAAGCCTGGCCTTGTCCTGCCCTGGCTTCCTCAGCCCCACTTTCCAATCCCAAACCTATATGACTCTCACCCTCAGCACAGCTGGGTGCAACTGGAATGTTTCCTATTCTCCATAGTGGCTTTCTGGAGGACAACAGGTGATAGCAAAGAAGAAACTCCATCTGGTGAAGAATTTCATCTCCTGCTCCCTAGGCCTCCCCTCCCCAGGGACTTGGCTGTCCTACATAATGGTAACCTGGGCCCTGAGTCCACCTGCTGCCCTGTGGCACCTGGGTCTGCTCCAGCAGAGGAGCTGGACAGGTCTTGGGCCAATAGCTCAGTGTCCCCAGAAGAAGGGGGCAGGGGACCCCACTCCAAGCAGGGGCATCGTCCACCTCCTAGGCTGACAGCAGACTCAGGCAGCTTCTAGGAGCCACTCCCAGAAGGACTGGAAGCATATTCTGGGCTTGACAGTATCCAGCAGTACATACTCTGCTCTGTGTGTGAACATCCTGGGGTTACTGTAACAAAAGACCACAAGCAGGTGGCTTAAAACAGCAGGAATTTACTGTTTCACATTTCTGGAGGCAGAAGTCCAAGGTCAAGGGAATCACCTGTGATGGCCTGGGGAAGAACACACCTCAACTCATTCTGTAAGGACAAAGGCAGATCAGGGGTTGCCTAGTGAGGGACCAGAGGGAGGCTCCAGAGGGGCAGGTGTGCTATTTATCTTTAAGATGGTGACAGTTCACAGGTGAGCACACACCAAACCTATCAAACTATAGATCAGGCATCCTCAAAGTACAGCCCGCAGGCCACATGGGGCCCACCTAGGATATTTATCCGGCCCACTGGGTGTTTTTGCCACCACTGCCTGTCCTGCTTAGCAGCCAACTCCTCCAGCCCTCCAATGGGGTGAGGGACAGTGAACTGGGCCCTGGTTTAAGAAGTTTGAGGACCCCTGCTATAAACTGTAAATGCCCACGGTCTACTTTATATCATTGATGCCCTCAATAAAACTGATTTTTATTGATAGATAATAGCTGCACATATCTGGGGTACATGTGATGTTTGATAGATACATACGATGTGTAATGATTGAACCAGGGCAATTGAGACATGCATCATCCTAAACATTCACCCCCTTCTTTGTGTTGGATTCCAATTCCTCTTCTCCAGCTATTTTGAACTATACAACAACTTAGTGTTAACCACAGTGGCCCTGCTGTACTATTGAACCCTAGATCTTATTCTGTTTTTGTGCCCATTAACCAACCTCTCTCCATTCTGCCTCCATTTTCCCAGGCTCCAGTAACTACCACCAATCCCGTCTACCTCCATGACACCCACTTTTTAGCTCTCACATATGAGTGTGAATACCTGGCATTTCTCGTTATGGGCCTGGCTTATTTTACTTAACACAACAATGTCCAGTTCTGTCCACATTGCTGCAAGTCACAGAATTTTGCTGTCTTCTATGGCTGAATACTATTCCAGCATGTACATGTGCTACATTTTCTTTCTCCACTCCTCCACTGGCATTTGTTTCCTATTTTGGCTGTTGTGAATGGTGCTGCAACAGACATATTTCTTTGATATACTGATTCTTTTGCACATACACACCCAGCAGTGGCATTGCTGGTTCATATGTAGTTCTGGTTTGAGGAAGCTTCACACTGTTCTCTGTGGTGGCTGCACACCTCACAGTCCCAATACCATACATGCATTCCTCTGTTCCACACCCTCACCAGTAACTGTTATTCCCTGTCTTTTTGCTAAAAGCCATTCTAAGTGTGTGAGTTGATATCTCATTGTGGTTTGGTTTGCATTTCCCTGGTGATTAGTGATATTGAGCATTTTTTCACGTACCTGTTAGCCATTTGTATGTCTTCTTTTTGAGAAATGTCTGTTCAGATCTTTTGCACATTTTTAATTGGATTATTTGCTTCTCTGCTATTGATTTCCTTATATATTCTGGTCATTGACCCCTGTTGAATGGATACTTTGTAGATGCTTTATCCCGTTCTGTGGCTGCCTCTTCACTTTGTTGATTTTTCCTTTGCTGTACAAAAGCTTTTAGCTTGATGTGATCCTATTTGTCTAGTTCTGCTTTGGTTGCCTGTGTTTCCTGAGGTCTTACCCAAAAAATCTGAACAGTGGTCAACCTTTGAGCTGAACCCCTGAATTAAACCCAGGCCCAAGAGGAGGGGCACAGGAGCCATGGCCTGGGAGGGCTGGTGGGGGAGGGCGAAGCCTGTCTTGGACAGGGTGGATGCCACCTTGGCCCTTGCTTTTTGCCATAAGGCCACTTTCCAACAGCTCATTCTGCTCTCCAGGAAAGGGATGTCCATTACAGGAGGTGGCGGGGGGGGGGGCAGAGCTGAGAGGGAGTGCCCGAGCTCAGACCCTCTCTTCTGACTCTCACAACACTGTTTGGAGCCCACAGGAGGCCATAGCTATGACTATGTCTCCCAGAGCTGCCCGGGATCCAACCACATGCGAGAAAACAGTTTCTGTTGTCCAGAGTCATTAGCTCAGACTGGGCACCTCCATTCCCAGGGATGAGCTGTCCATGTGGGGCAGGCAGTGAGGAGTGACAGCAGAGCTTTGTGAGCTCAAGGCCCCCTCCTGGAAGCCTCCCAAGTCCCCAAGCTGCAGATGGGACAGGCCAAGGGGCTGGTATAGCCCTGCCCCAGCCTGTGCAGGAGATGGCCGTGCAGTGACTTGGGCTGGGGCAGCACCACCCAGAAGGGCCAGGGGCAGCTGCAAGTTGTCCCTTCCTCCCACTCACTGCCTTGCCCATGCCCAGGCCTACAATGGAGCATGTGCCTGGACCAATGCACACCTGAAGCCCTGCTGAACCGCAGCCCTCCAATATGGGCCCCCTCTCAGGGTGATGGCCCAATTGCCAGCATCTAGCTGCCAAGGAAAATGAGAAGGGGAAATAGGGTTCACCTCCCCCAACCGTCCCCAGGCCCTCCTCAAGGGCCAGCATGTTAACACAGGAGGCACCGTATGAGAACCCATGGGCCTGCCCACCATTCACCAAAATGTGCTGCCATTTCCTCAGGAAGGGCTGGGCCAAACTCCTCCTTCCAGCAGTTCCTAAGGGGGAAGGGGCCTAGAAGGAAGGGCTTCTCCCAAGATGGGAGTGGGGTTTCTGGGGCCCCCCTCCAGCTTCCTTGGCTCCCTCCAATTCCTTGGTCCCTGGGCCCACAGCAAAGTGCCAATGACACTTTGCCCCACAGTTCCCACCAACTATGACCTCGAGGTGCTAGGTTCGCACTGGGCAATCAGGCTGTCCTGTTCCCTCCTGGGTTTTGGTGTCAAATTCTGGTGCAGGTGGGCATTACAGGGCTGTATCAGGAGCCTGTGAGAAACTGCATGAAGTTTCTCCCTGAAAGTCTGTGGGGTCAGAGGCTACATGGCAGGTGTTCAGTGCATCAAAGACAGTTACTCCATGGGCAGAGAAGGGCCCTTGGCCCAGAGGCACAACAAGCCTGGTGGGTAAGGTAGGCTGGGAGGACAGGGATCCCTGGAGCAGCAGCCACAGAGGCCTCTTGGGCTCCTGGTCTCTGGGAAACACATGGCACATCTGTGACAGTGAGGCTGCATCCATCTGCCCAGCTTACTACGGCTGGCACCAGGGCCTGGCCCCATGGCACAGCCATCCCTAGGCATGTCCTCTCACCCTGGAATTCTGCCCCGCTCAGTGGCAAGAGCCAAGGTAACATCACGCACAGTCACCCCAGACCCTTTGAGTAGCCACGTACTTCTGGGGGCTTCCAGGAAGGCCCAGGGACACCTACCTGCTCATGCAATGCCTTCCTCTCAGCATATGGGGCAATGGTAAAGCATGCCTTCATGGTATAGCAGCACTTGGGACCATAGTTGAGCTGGGCCCCTAAGGCTCCAGGGACACTAGGGCCTGTACTGGTGCTGGGAGGTGTATCCACCTTCTCCTCATCCAAAGGACTCTTGCTGATAGAGGTCAGCCTTACCTCTCATCCTTCCTGCCTGAGACTCATAGGTTCTGCCCACAGTGGGCTTTGCATCAGGCTAGTATCTCCACCTCTAGCCCAAAGGCCATCCGCTACTTGCTGTCCCAAAACTTTTCTTCCTGAACAGGTGCCAGGCCATGGGAGGTTGTTGAATGAGACTCCCCTAACTCACTCCAGTTGTGGCCCCTGGAGGTGCAGCCCCCGCTGCCCTTAGGGCCCACAGCAAACATCAACAGCCTTAGCACACTGAGCCCACAAGCCCCAGCCATGGCCTGCCCTTCCCACGACCACCACCAGGCCATGGCCTGGAGTAGATGCCTCACCCAAGCAGTGATCTGTGGCCAAGGAGTGAGCCCCAGGAGACACAGACCATCAGGACACAGACGATTGGATGGTGTGACCAACACAGTTCATCTCACAGCTAGATGAGGTGCCTTCTCCCCAGCTTCTGGAGAGGATGCCATTTACAGAGTCCCACAACCTGGTTTGTCACCAGACCAGAATGCAGGGAGGGTCATCATCATCAATTGTGGGGTGTTCTGTCCCCATTTGCAGGATGACAAAAGATACCCTTTGTTCACCTCTGACAGGCACTAGAAGACAGCAGTGCTCAGGGTTCTCATGGGAGACCTCTCCAAGACAGGGGCAGACACCAGCACCAGCAGTCCCAAGTGGGCAATACTGGGGACCTGGGGGTCCAAACTAGACTTTAGGGCTGTAAAGTTCACGTCATGGCTGAGGTTTCACAGCAACTGGCACCGAGGCCCCTCCCCACCAAAGGGCTCCCTTCAGAGTCTGATGTCCTGGGAATGCAGCCACGAATGAAGAAAGTCAGATATGAGTGGACACAGCCAGCCCCATCAGGGCAGGCACAGCAGAAGTCCCAATGGCTCTTACTCAGCTGCTGCCAGAGTGAGGGATGGTTCTGGTGTGTGGTGCAGTCCCACTGCGGGTGTCAACAGGCAGGCAAGGGACCTGTAGACCCCTTGTGAGTAGCCGGGCAAGAAGCATAGCCCCAGTGGTGTCTCTGGGAAGAGCTAGGCATGGTTAGCACAGAGGAAACCCCTGGTCCATGACCAATAGTGCCTCATTCCACCTGCACCCAGAGCAACGCTGAGGACAGCTGGGTGGAGGCTCCAGAGGGTGGAGACCAGCAGGGACCTCCAATGTGGCCGACTATTATCCACATCAGGAACTTGACTACTTTTATGCCTCTGTATTTTCTTTATTTCTCTTGTTTTTTAGTAGCGCTCCCTCTGGACGTTTTAGTCCAGTTCCATAGTGCTACAAATGAAGGAGGCATTTGGCACTTTCTGGGCTAAGGACAGAATGGTCTCTGGCAGAGGGGGGCAAGGCCTTCTTCCTGTAATGACCCAGCTCCTTCCTGACCCTGGCATCTCAAGTACAAGCCCCCAAGAAGGGAGACTAAAAATCCAAACAGAACACCTGTGAAAGCAGAGAGGGATTTAGGAACTTTAGTGACCACTGTAAGAATAGCTGCTAGATGATTAAGTGACAGCCATGTCTCAGCCCTGTGACATCATGAATCCCAGTTGTTTGATACCCACCATGGCCTAGTGCTGGCCCAGGCCTGCACCTGCCAAAATACCCATAGGTGCCAAGTCTGACACCTCTCTCCTTATTGCAACCCCAAGCCCTCTGCCTCCTGCCACAGGAGCCCAGGCCCCAGAGGCCCCTCACCCCACTCCTACCTGTGCCACCCCTTAGAGCCTCCTGGGCCCAACATGCTCTTAGGTTTCACATGACCTCTGCTCCCTGTGGCCCTTATCTGCCCACAACCCTGACCCACTGTGAATAACCCCAACACCAGCCCCTGCATACCCAACCCACGCAAGCCACCTCATGTGCTGCCCCATCACCTAGGCAGGGGCTCAAGGGAAGGTGGACAGAGACCTGACACCTTTGAGGAGACAGCAGGAGCTCACGAGAGCACAAGAGGACTGTCCAAGGGAAAGGTCAGCAAGACTGGAGCCCAGCCAGGTGGGAAGCGCCAGATGGGACAGTATGGCCACAGGGGCCATGAGCCATGGGTACCCCCTGCACCTTTGCCCAGCATGGGTTCAGGAACCCAGACAGCCCCTGTAGGGTCAAGGTTCAAGAAACACTACACTCCCCCAGACACACATAAACACATAAGCACACACACTATACACACAGATACACACACACATATACACACGGACATGCATATACCAGACACACGCACAGATATACACAGACACACCAAAGACACACAAGCACACAGACACACACACTGGCACACACAGATGCACTAATAAACACAGCTGCACACATGCAGATATACTCAAATGACCACACACAGACAGGCACAAGCATGCAGGGCCCTGTGGTGTCCACCCCTATGGCCAGGTGCCCCCTCTCTGCCCTCTTAGAGGCTTCACGGTATTTTTTTGTTTCTTCATCTTTTATCTTTTTTATATCTTGCCCTGATCAAATTGACAACTAGGAAACTATGTGGCTTGGTAAGCAAAATTCTGAAGATGAAATTCCAAAGCCTCGAGCAGCCATGACCTCACCACCTGTTATCAACCAAACCTTCCATTTTTATAGATTACCACCCACCTGGGCAGCAGTGCACAATGGCCCAGTGTTGACATTGACTCCCCATATTCTCAAATATCCCCCATGTGGCTCCTGCATGGGCAATAGCAGGAGCTGAAGGTAGGGCCCCTCCCGCTGGATGACTTCCTCTCTCAAAACCTTTGCCTGGGGTGTCAGTGACAATCTCCTATTGGTATATCTCTGTCCCCAACCTCCGGGAGCCCCAATCTCTCCTCCAAGGCAGCGTAGGTGAATACTGCAACTGAGTAAGGACAGACAGAGCCAATGTTAACCATGGACCAAGCAGTGCTGGCCTGGCCCAGGGAAGCTCAGAGTGCTGTAGCAAAATGCCTCACCCGCACCCGGTGTGCACCAGGCTGCACCAAGCCTCACCCGTACCCACTGTGCGCCAGGCCAAGTCAAGGTACCTCACTGGTACTCACTGTGCACCAGGCCACATCAACATGCCTCACCTATATCCACTGTACCCCAGGCGGCGCCAACATGCCTCACCCACACCAATGTGTGTTAGGCTTGTGTGCTGCACTGGGAACCAAGGCCCTGCCCTCCTCCCAGGACTAGAAATTATTGGCTGCTGTCCTGGTGGGAAGTCCCAGAGGAGAGAGGAGTAGGGAGGGACAGGAGATGCTGGGGATGGCTTGTGGGAGGCAATAGCATGCCTGGAGCCACAGGAGTAGAAAATTCCAGAAGAGCTGGAGTGTCCTCATGCTGGTCTCCAGGTAACACTCAGGGCCCCCCACCCCAAAGCTGCTTTTCTGGACCCTGTGTCCCTTGAACAGCAAGTAACCCACCTGCCATCCTCTCCGGGATTTGTCTATCATCCAGACGGAATCTCCCAGTGGCAGGACTCCTAGCTAGTGCCTGCCCTGTGAGAGACAAGGACCCCAGGGTCTCACAAGGTCCTCTCAGGACCAATTATGACCACACAGAGCAGCAGCGAAGAAGTGGCTGGGAAGTGAGGCTAGCACCCAGGCCGGCAGGGTCCAAATTGAACAGGTTAGTGAGAGGGAAGCCCTTGGTGTCAGCTACAGTGCCACGGAGCGGCTTTCCACTCCCACTCACGGGACCCACTGTGCTTCCCCAGCTGTCTGCATCCTCCCAGGTGGCTCAGTGAGTGGGTCTTAGAACCTTGGCCCTCCCTGCTGCCAGCTTTCCTTCCAGTGCCACAGCCAGGAAAGGGACAGGATGGAGGCCACAGGGACATGGGGGACTGGATTCTGTCTACCACCCCAGTGATCTGGCTGGAGCCTCATCTCAAACATGCACACACACAGAGAGACACACATCTGAGCACAGACCATGCTCACATGAAAGCCAATAATGCTCACACATGCCAAGGCCTCTCCAGCCCCATCTTGAGTAATAGTGCTCGTGGGGCCTGGCGCTCACAGGTTTGGGGCAGTGCAGAGCCACAGAACCCCCCATGGGGAAATGGGGGTGCTTTCTGGCACCAACCAGGAGCTCCTCTGCCTGGGAGGCCATAGGAGAAGGATAAGTAGAAGGAGTGAGCTACAGGCAGAAGGGCTGGAGACAAGCCTCACCTCAGTGCCTTCTGGGGGACTAAGAGACAGGTACCACTGGGAGAGGAGTGACACTCACCCAAAGGGTCCCAGGCCTCATCTCAGGAAGGTGCCACCCTGGGGTGAGCGTGTGCTGTCCAGGCACATGAGGGTGGAATAAGAAGCTCTGCAGGCCCAGCGGGTGCTCCCAGAGGAGGTGCTGCAGCCTGAGCCTTAATGTGGGGATGCCTGCTCACCCTGCCCTAGTGGCTCAGCCCAAGGAGCAGGACCCATCCTGCACCAGCAACAGCCCGGGTGTCCAAGGCTCAGCAAGGGTGGCAGCCTCCCCATACACCCTATACCCTGTCCTACCCACAGACCTGTTGGGGTGCAGGTGAGGGAGTCACCAGATGACCACAGTCATCTGGCAGATGGGCCCCTCAGGGCACAGGATCTGGGCAGCAAACACTGTAGAAGAGAGGACAGGAGCCTAGAGCCCCTCCCAGATGACCCTGGCGTTCCTCAAGACCTAGCTCAAATCCCACCTCCACTGTGAAACCCCCTCAACCTCACAGTTAGATTCACAGTTAGGACTGAGTTCCACACTGCCAGCCACCCACAATCTCCAGCCAACCTGCTCTGCCTTCTTATTAGCAGGTTGACTGAGTGATAGCTACTAACTCTGGGCAGCTGCTGTGCTAAGCAGGCAGCCTGATCTCTCAGCCCAAGCTGGCTGGCCCAGCAATGCCACCAGGGTGGTTGGGCTGGCCAGCCTAACCCAGGATATCTTGTGCAGAGACATCAGAGGCCTCGACAGGGACAACCACCCCACACGTCTCCTGGGGATCCACCGGGCTACCACAGGCAGGTAGCAGAGAGTGCCAGCCCACATCTGAGGCCCATCCTTCCCATCCTGTGGGAAGCTGCCACAATGCAGGAAAGGGCATGATGAGGGCTCCATGCCAGAGGTTTCTAGGTCTGCCTGACTATAATGGCAGGTGGGACAGAGAGGGTGGACAGCCTCTGAGCATTGCTAGCCTATAGAGGCCTGAGCCCCCCAGGGTATCCAGGGAGTGGGTAAGGCCAGGGCCCGTGTCCACAAATGTCCCTGTGCCCCCATCTCTGGCATGTGGTACCTGAGGAGTATAGTGACTGACTGTCTTGATGAATGTGCCTGTCAAGCTGGAGCTCTTCTGCCAGCTGATTGTCCAGGGCCATGAAGAGGCCTTAGAATTTGGCTGGGGGGCAGTGTGCTGGGACCTCAGCCAACCTCTGCAGTAGAGGCCAGAACCCACATTAGGGGTGTGGCCTGTAGCAGGGAATTACACAGCAAGTGAGGTTTTGAGCTCTACAAGTTTGGCAGAGAAAAGAAGAGAGAGGAGAAAATAGCAGAGAAAATCCCAGTGGTGCCGGGGAAGGCCTGGGCTTGTTACTCACAGTAAGACTGAGGCAGAGGCAGGAGGGAAGGTGGGATGTGGGCACCAGAGGGCCAGGATACGGAGGCTCCTGCACATCTCCCCTTCAACCCCTGGATGGAGCCTCAGAGGTTGAGCCAGCACACACCTGAACTAGAACACCTGAGCAAGCACACACTTGAGTCAGTGCACACCTGAGAGACAGTGCATACCTGAGACAGTGCACAACTAAGCCAGTACACACCTGAGCCAACAGTGGGCTTCCTCCCTCAGTGCTGAGGCTGAGGACCCCACCATAGACATTGCTCTATGGGCTTCACAGGGTCCGTCCGGGAGGCAGCCCAGCCCTGAGAGTGTGGAGCCCAAGTGGCAGAAACCATCACAAGGGGCAGCTGGAAGTATCCTCTGGAGACCCTCCAAATGTCTAGTCCCCTCTGGTGGGGTTCCCTGAGGATGGTGGCAAGACAAGATCCACTATCAGAGGAGCTGAGAGGGAGCTGATCCACTGTCAGGATAGAGGGGAAAATGGGCAGTGCTCTCCAACTCCCCTTCAACACCAAGCAGCCCTGGACCACTGAGGGAGGCTTTCACCTGCGGGCCTGGGGACTTTGCCACAGATGGGGTTCTCTCTCATGCCATCCTCCTGGACCTCGCCCTGCCCTAGAGGAGCACAATTCCTCCCCAGCCTGGCAAGCCCTGCATTCCATTAAACTCTGGGCAAGAATAACCGCCTTGCTCTTTACCTGACATTAGCACACGGATCAGGTCCTGGGCAGACCCCACTATCCCTGTGTGCCTGTAACTGACAAGGGCCACCAGCCTAAAAGCTGACATTCTTGCTCTATAGCCTCCCCTTGTCAGAGTCCATGCCAACTGGTGCCAGCCCAGAAGACTCAGCATTCCCAGTTTTAGGAGCTTCTCCACAGCACAGACCAGAAGCAGGTTCAGTTCCTTCCCCACGCTGGGCCTAGCACCAACACCTATGTTGTGGCTGCATCCTGCTGGAAGCCAGTGGGACTGACCTGACACCAATACTGCTGCTTCCTGTCCTTGTCCACCAGCTTGTCCTTACCCACCAGAACACACTTGAACTAGTGCACAGCTGAGCAGGCACAATCTGAGTCAGTGCACACGAGCTAGAACACCTGAACCAGCACACACTTGAATTAGTGCGCACCTAAGAGTGCACACCTGAGCTAGAACACTTGCGCCAGCACACACTTGAGCCAGTGCACACCTGAGCCAATACACACCTGAGCTAGAACACCTTAGCCAGCACACACCTGAGCCAGTGCACAGTGCCTACTAAGGGCATCCAGCATAGCTCAGCCTCTGGTGAGGCCAGGAGGGGGCTCACTGACCACGGCAGCCTCTCCATGTCCCACCATGTTCTCACCAGCTGCACAGGAGGAAACCCCTGACTCATAAATGAGGGTGCAGGCTTGGGTCAAGTTATCTAACACCCCCAAAGACCCCCTCTACTGGGGAGTAGTGTCCTCTCAAATTTCATGTCCACCAGACCTCTGAATGTGACCCTATCTGGAAATAGGGTCTTTGCCATTGTGGTCAAGTGAAGATGAGGTCACTGGGTAGCTCCCATGTACCCCAGTGACCAGTGTCCTCATGAGCGAGAAATCTGGACACACTCCACAGGTGGAGAACATGCAGCCATGGAGAGGAGACTGGAGTGATAGAGCCACAAGCCTAAGGATGCTTGGAGCTCCCTGAAGTTGGAAGAGACTAGCTGGAAGTCGCCATACCCTGGCCACACAACACACTCCCTGGAGCCCTAGATGGACTGAGGCCCTGCTGACACCCTGACCTTTGGATCCAGGCTCTCCAGAACTCAGAGAGCATAAACTTCTATTGTTTCAAACCCCCTAATTGATAGAGAAAGGTTACAGTAGCCACAGAAAAACTCATGGATATGGAACAACCAACCTGATCCCAGGCAGAGGCTTGCTGTGGACTCGGGCATTTGGGGGTAAGCTGGGGTCAAAGGGCACTGGGATTAATGGAAAGGGAGAGGGCAGATGCTGAGGAGTACTGTCAGCATCAGCTGGGCAGGGCATCTGGCTGGGGCCAACTCTGGAGTATGTCCAGGGACCTCCCTTGGCCACACACACCTGACTAGCTGGGAGACAGACACATCACTGGCTGGGTAGGCCTTGGTTTTTATTCTCTGGAACAGAAATAACCTACAAAACCTCAAAAAGGACCACAACTGGCAAAGCACATTCTTTAAAGACAAAATGGAAAAAAATCATAAGTATTTGGCTCCATAAATTTCTGTTATAACAACTCCAAATGGTGCTGAGGTTTTGCACAGAGCCTAGCTGACCCATGGCTGTGTCCTGCAGCTGCAGGTTCTCATCCAATACACCAGGCTAGTGCAACGATGTAAAGGGTTGTTTTTTTTGTTTTTTTTTTTTTTTGAGACAGAGCCTCAAGCTGTCCCCCTGGGTAGAGTGCCGAGGCGTTACAGTTCACAGCAACCTCCAACTCCTGGGCTCAAGCGAGTCTCCTGCCTCAGCCTCCCAAGTAGCTGGAACCACAGGCACCTGCCACAACGCCCGGCTATTTTTTGGTTGCAGCCGTCATTGTTGTTTTGGCGGGTCCGGGCTGGGGATTCGAACCTGCCGCCTTAGGTGTACGTGGTTGGCGCCTTAGCCGGTTGAGCTATAGGCACCGAGCCGATGTAAATGTTTTTAAAGAACAACATAAGTGCCACACCAAGACATTTGAAGACATAGGAATTTGCTTCCTATGGGTATTTTTTTTTTTTTACAAAAAACATAATAACTTAGTTTGCATTTTATAGCATTTCCAATTGGCCACGGCACTCTCCACTAGGATCCCACAGGGTCAAACACCACAGGCACCTCCCCAGATGGTGCAGCTGACAAATAAGGGCCAGGCCTGGGCCCCAGGGGTATGGTCCGGTGTAGCTCCCACCAGGATTTGTGCGGCCCCTGTAGCCAACAGCAGCTCATCAGGGGAGGAAAGGCATCCTGAGGCCCATGTGGTCACTCAGCACCAACCTCGCAGGGGTTCAGTCCCCTCTCCTCAGCGTCCCTGTACATCCTTTGGAAGTCCTGGAAGCGTGGGGCACAGCCAAGCCATGCCTCCTCAAAGCGCATGTGGCCAGTGAAGAGGAAGTCACCACGCCCTGGCCGCACACCACACTCTAGCAGCGTCCTGACATGCCCCTGCCAGTGGCCACCACCCTCAGGCACCAGCTGGAATATCCTGCTTTTCTGCCGGTACAGTCTGCTCACTCGCAAGTGGATGACCGTCTCCTGAAGCTCTGGCTCATGGGTGACGTCCTGGATGGAGCCTCGAACAACTGCAGAGAGGAGGAGATGGAACAGTCAGCAGGGTCCAGTGGGCACTGCCAGGTGCTGGCCAAAGGCAGGCATACAACATATATTGACCCCACATGCAGCAAGGCCACTGCAGGCCCCTGGCAACAACTAGCATTGGGACTGGGAGCTGAACCCTGAGACTCTGCCATCTAGGAATCCCACTGAAAAATACATTTTAGGCCAACACAGCAGATCACACCTGTAGTCCCAGCATTATGGGAGGCCAAGGCAGGAGGATCACTTGAGGCCAGGAGTTCAAAGCTGTAGGGAGCTGTGACCGCACCACTGCATACCAGCCTAGGTGACAGAACAAGACCTTGGCTCTAAAAAAGTACAATTTAAACAATAGGAAGTCATCCCAGATGAGAAGCTGCAGCAGCATAGCCCAGAGGAAGATGCTGTCTGATTGTTTGGGATAAAAGCAGCCACCCCCTCAGTGCTTAAAGCAGTACAATCATGTTTAAAATTAAGAAGATCTGTTGCATGGGTGTGGTCTATGTTGGAGGACCCACATGTAGTGTCATTGCTTACATGTGCCCTAAAATCAGGGTAATGGTTGTTGATGTCAGTGAGTCAAGAATCAATGCATGGAATTCTACACTTCCTATTTATGAGCCAGGACTAACAGGAGTGGTAGAATCTTGCTGAGGAAAAAATCTATTTTTTTTTTCTACCAATATTGATGATGCCATCAAGAAACCTGATGATGTATTTATTTCTGTGAATACACCAACAAAAACCTATGGAATGGGGAAAGGTCGTGCAGCAGGATCTAAAGTATACTAAAGCTTGTGCTAGACGTGTTGTACAAAATTGAAACTGGTACAAACTTGTGACAGAAAAGCATAGTTCCACAGTGCAGGCAGCAGAAAGTATCGTCGCATATTTGATGCTAACACAAAACCCAACTTGAATTTACAGGTGCTGTCCAACCCAGAATTCTTGGCAGAGAAGATAGCCATCAAAAACCTAAAGAACCCGTACAGAATACTGATTGGAGGGGATGAAACCCAGAAGGCCAGAGAGCCATGAGGGCCCTGTGTGTTGTATATGAGTACTGGGTTCTCAGAGAAAAGATTCTCACCACTGACACTTGGTCTTCAGAGCTTTCCAAACTGGCAGCAAATGCTTTTCTTGCCCAAAGAATCAGCAGCATTAACTCTGTAAGTGCCCTGTGTGAAGCAACAGGAGCCGATGTAGAAGAGGTAGCAACAGCCATTGGAATGGACCAGAGAATTGGAAGTAAGTTTCTGAAAGTCAGTGTTGGTTTTGGTGGGAGCTATTTCCAAAAAAGATGTTCTAAATGTGGTTTATTTCTGTGAGGTTCTGAATTTGCCTGAAGTAGCTCATTATTGGCAGCAGGTAATAGACAAGAATGACTACCAGAGTGGGAGGTTTGCTTCCTGAATCATAGACAGTCTGTTTAATGCAGTGACTGAGAAGAAGATAGCTATTTTGAGGTTTATATTCAAAAAGGACACTAGTGATAATGAGATAATCCTCTAATATATATATGTGTGTGTGTGTGTGTGTGTATATATATATACATATATTAGCAAGTATTTGATGGATGAAGGTGCACACCTCCATATATACAATCCAAAAGTACCCAGGGAACAAATAGCTATAGATCTTTCTCATCCAGGTGTTTCAGAGGATGACCAAGTGTCTTGACTTGTGACCATTTCCAAGGATCCATATGAAGCATGTGATGTTGCCCATGTTGTTATTTGCCCTGAGTGGGACATGTGTAAGGAAATGAATCATGAACGCATTCATAAAAAAATGCCAAAACCAGCCTTCATCTTTGATGTACAACGTGTCCTGGATGGGCTTCATGATGAACTACAAACTACTGGCTTCCACATTAAAACAGCTGGCAAAAAGGTGTCTTCAAAGAGAATCCATATGCTCCTTAAGATGAAATTCCAAAATTCAGCCTTCAGGATCCCCCTAACAAATCTCTAGAGTCTAGACATTGCCATTTTTGTTTGTGATTTTCTTTTTTTGGTACTTTAGGATAGCAAATATCTACTGATATTAACATTTGGTGAATGAACCAAGTGTTTTTAAGGAAATAAAATTATTTTTTGATTGAATTTATAATAGCTATATAGGTATTAGTATATCTGGTAATTATGAATCTAGAATACTTTTTACATATTTTCATATTGTTAGCTTGATTATTGGATGAGTAGAAAATAATCGTGTTGGTTTTAATGGTGTCAGTTTTTGTAAAATAAAAATTAAACTTCAAACAAACAAACAAAAAAAGGAAGTCATCCCAGACACTTAGACTTCATCTTAGTGTCATCCCAGACACTTAGACTTGCTCTTTGTATCAAGGCCCACATGCTCAGGTGGGAAAATAGAACAAAACAGCCATGATTTGCATCAGCTCTTCAAATTAGAACAAGAGAAACAAGCACAGCTAATATATGAGATCTTTTGCACCTCTACATTCTAACCAGACCAGGCACAAGGACCGCTTTGAGCACTTGGAGACCCTTGTCCTGTACCTGGAGCCTGAACAGCAGAGGAGGAAGGACACCTCCCCCCGCCCCCACCAGGTGGACCTCCACAGCCTCGACTCAGCGACTCAGCGAGCAGGAGTCCAAATCTTCCTCGAGACAAGCCAGAAGGCCTGCATCCCTCAACCTCAGCCTTGAGCCCACAGGGGCCCCAACCACCACGGGACTTGGATGAGGGATAGTGGAAGTTCCAAGTTGGGGGCTGACATGAGGATGCCCTGGGTGGCTGATAAAACGATGTTATAAAGCACTCCCCAGAGAAGAGTCCTGGAAAGCAACAGATTTCAAGAATTCCCTCAGAGGGCAATGGTCTTACCTGCAAACTGGGAGAGTGCTTGGTAGTTACCAAAAACACCTGCCTGCTCTCCCCATGGGCAAGTGTGTGTGCACCGACTCCTGGCTCCTGGGCTAGGGAGCCATTCTGGGTACAGAAGGAAAAGCACCTTTCCCATGACTAAGGCCAAGACCCATGCTTCTGCAGACCACCCCGGGGCTGGGTGCCTATGGAAGGCTGGGGTCCTGCAGGGGAGCTGCCGCCCAAACGAGCCTCCACATGGCAGGAGCTATGAGGCAGACACTCACCAAAGTCACTGGTGCAGACAGCTAGGAGGACCTCAGTGTCACTGCAAGGGCGGCACGGTGCTGGGAAGGAAAGAGACAGGGTCAGCTGGGACATAGCAGGTCCAGGGTTCATCACCTGCCACAGTCACACATTCTCATCAGACCCAACTAAAGACAGTCCTGGAGTGCCCACATTGCTCCCCTGCAGCCAAAATCACTTCCCAGCTAAGCTGGCAGAGCAGACGACAGAAAATGCAGCCTCGGCCATGTCCAGGCTGACCCCAGGGGATGCTCGGCCCCTTCTGAACTGGAAGTGCTTGAGTAGTGGTCATGACAGCCCTGTTCCCTGAGAATATGACCCTCCACCTCACCACATCCTGAGGCTTCAGAGACAGGGGCCTCCCATCATGCCAGCTCACCCACCAGTAAAGTGGTATCACCAGCATGCCCAACTCAATCACCTGAGGTCTCCATCACAGACTCAAAACCACCTGGCTGAACTGAAAACGTGTCCCCAACAACACCCTGACTACAGTCACCCTCACCCCATCCCTCATGCCCAGGGGCCAGGGCCACCCTCACCTTTCCAGATCAGATCACACTGGAGGAAGGTCACATCCTATGGGGATCTAGGTGCCCACCATAGACACTGTCCAAACCGGGCTAGGCTTCTCCAAAGAGCCCAGAAAATGCTGAGTCTCCTCACAAGAGCCACACGAGCCACGCCGGACTCGCACAGCCAGAATCTCCACCACTCGACAGCCCCACAGCAGAAGCCTCCGAAGGCTGTGTGCTAGGCTCAGCAGCGGGTTTGGAAAACACAGTCTCATTACCTGGTCTTACTGCAAGACCTCTACTTTGCTCAGTCTTCGCTTCTAGAAGACTTCTAGGTTTTGACCCCAATTCTTCTAACACAGCAGAAACTCTGAGGCATGAAATCTTAGTGAGGCAAGTTTCCCGCAGCCATCTCACCTTCTAAATGCTCTGGGATATCCTGGCCAGGACAGGACAGTTCTTGCCTTGGGGCTCCCCAGCCCATAAGATGCCAATGTCTGAGCCAGGCCAGGCCAAGCTGTCGCCTGCTTCGTGGCTGTACAGACCCCAGTCAGGTGCTGGCGGGGGAAAGGGCAGCACAAGCATCCAGCACCTTGGCCACTACAAATGGGCCAAGCATCTCCAGCTGAGTAGGAGCTCAGAAGGGCATTCCAGGGTCTGGGATATGCAAAAAGCCCTACAGGCCTGAATCTTATTCAGGTCAGTGGAGGCTGGACTAGGCCTTGGAGGGAGCTTACAGTAGCCTGGGGTACCACAGGGTCTCTGTGGGCCCCTTGAGCTCCACCGGTCTGGGGCGCTCACAACATAGTCCTGCCCCAGGGTGATGCCGGCACGCCCTGGCCAGGCAGGGAGTGTAGTCACCCTCAGCTCAGTACGCCTGACTCACTGGCCCGCCTACCAGCTGCTGCTGCGTTTGCTACTATTAAGCTGCCAGAAAGAAGCGGCAGAACAAGAATAGCCTGCAATGCCTCTAGATCTAGCCCAGCCTGTCCGGGAACCCCAGATGTAGAGCCTTCTGCTAGCCTGGAAGGGCTGCAGCCAGCCCTGAGACACCTTTCAACATGCCTAGACCCCTCATACCCCCACCCCAAGCTGGGTCCCAGGAGCCCCACCTCCTGCTGACACTGCACAAGCTCATGCTGCAGCCCCCACACAGGAGGCACCTGACCTGGGTCCCGAAGCTGCCCAGGGTGCCACCCCATGGCACTTGGCTTACTATGTAGCCAGCAGCACAGACAGGCCAGCAGCACTGAGGCATGAAGAGGGTGTCTCAAATTTCAGGTGGCATTTTTATTCAGAGCACATGAGACTCAGTGAGACTTTCCATCCTGACTGGCCACCTGTCTAGGGCCCACAGAGCCAGAAGTCCCAGCCCAGGGTCCCTTATGGAAGTGAGGGCAGCCTCAACAGTGAGAGGGCAGGTCAGAGGTTAAAGGGCACTGTAACCACAGCTGTGCAAGAGGCAGGAAGTGCAGGAGGTGGGAGGTGAGCCCCAAGCTAGGAAAAAGCAGCCATGCACTCGGGTCCCATCTTGAAGATGGGGAGCCAGGATGCCCCACCACACTCACGCCAGGCCTGAGCATGTGTGTGTCACCAAGCCCTTGAGTGTCCTCCTCAATGAGTCACCAGCCCTGGGACAAGCCCTGGGATCTTGGAGGATATGGAGGAGGGAGGGAGATGCTCCCCTTGCCAGCTCTGGCACCTGCCCTGGCTCAGACGCCACCTGTACAAGGTGTCAGAAGCCTGAGGTCCCTCTCTAAAAGCCTCCAGGAGCCCACGCCATTGACACTGAGCTCAAAAAGCACAGCTCTAGAGGCCTCCCTGTTCTAATTCTCAGCTTCACAAAGCACGGGTCACCTTCACAGAGAACTCAGTGCATGCCAAGGGCACAATCTGGAAACAATTATCAGTCAAAGTTGGGCTCATAAAGGCTGTGGAATGCACTGGTCACGACACATCACATCTCACTTCCGGGGGTATGAGGAGGGTCAGTAAAGGGTTGGAGTTCTGTCCCTCCTCTGCAGAGGGTGGGGGCAGAGCATGGATGTCCCGAATGATCACTCAGGAATATATGTAAAATGAATTGAATGAAGAACAAAGAAAACAGGGTCACAGGGGCAGCCAGGGCTGCTGTGGGAACCCTGCAGTGGCAGCAGGCACAGATGGAGGGCTGCACCATGAGTACAAGGAGGCTGAAGGCTAGAGGCTATAGAGTGGGCTGCAGACAGACGGATGCTAGTCCAGCAGCACTGCCCGAGAAAGACAACCAGAGTGGAGACACACAAGATCCACGGGGAAATCTCAAGTGACAATCACTGCTGATCTCCAAGGCAGCTGAGACAGCAGACATGGCACTCCCACGAGGAGCAGGTGAGTGGAGTAGACCTGCAGAGCCTGCCTGAGAGGCCAGGTTGGTCCTGGGGACTGCCCTCTTCCTGGAGAGGACACCCTTCCCCCCCTTCAATTCAGGAGATGGTGAAGATGTGAAGTGATTATAGGATAATTACAGTGGCCTGAGAAGCCACTAAGGTAGGTGGCTCACACCTGTGATCCAGCACTCTGGGAGGCCAAGGCAGGTGTACTGCTTGAGCTCAGGAGTTCGAGACCAGCTGGAGCAAGACCAAGGCCTCATCTCTACTAAAAACAGAAAAACTAGCTGGGTATTATGGCAAGCACCTGTAATCCCAGCTACTTGGGAGGCTGAGGCAAGAAGATCACTTGAGCCGCAGAGTCTAAGGTTGCTGTGAGCTATGATGCCATAGCATTCCACCTAGGATGACAGAATGATACTGTCTCAAAAAAAAAAAAAAAAAAGAGTAGAGGGATGCCTGTAAAGAACACCAACACCCTTTGTCCCTGCAAGGGTCCCCCAAACCCTGAGCTCCTGGAGGGGGCTCTGCAGCGGGGACTGAGGCCTCAGACACTGTAGGACCCAGGCATCCATTCAAGCTGGTAATGTAACTTGTGTGTGTTCATGACCAGCATCAGGGCAACATCCTCTGCTTATCCCTTCCATTCTCACTGCACATCTAAAATGCCACTGCACCTGCCCTAGACAACCAATTCACCATGGGCCTTGGCTGGAGCCCCAACCCCAAAGTCCAAGCACAGAGGCAGCCAAGCTGGTGAGCACCTGGTATGCAAACCTCAAGAAAAATCAAAGCAGAGAAAGGAACCCCAGACCTCATCTAGCCTGCCCAGGTGACCTAGGGAAGCAGGTTTGCCCCTGTTCTCTAGAACTGGCTGAGCTCCTGCTCCTTGGCTGCCCACATGGTACTGGTACTGCCCATCCCTTGAATATGCAAGAGTCAATTTTTATACTTGGCGAGAGGTGCAGGTCCAGGTTCACTGGCCCAGTGTCCCCAAAAGACTGGGGGTGGGGGAATCCACCAAGTCCTCAGTACATGTCTAGGTACAACCTCAAGCCAGACCCATGAGTTCTTGCACCTGTCCACTCGCTGACTTTGTGTCCTGCCAGAGCTCCCCAGATGAGAGGAAGGAAAGTGCAGGGCAAGCAGGTCCTACTAGTGGTGGCCAAATCCGGAGTCCCCCAGGGCCAGGTCACATCCCTCCTGACCCACAGGCTATGCCCCTGGAGAAGCAGCCTACCTGCTCTGGTCTCTTCCAGGCTGTCATAAGCCTCAGTCATTTATGGAAGCTAATTCTGCAACCCGAAGGACCCAGCACCAAGGAGCTGTTGGCAATAGGCCCAGGCCCCTGTCCGAGAAGCAGGCTGCCTCCAGATGGGTGGGGGCATGACCCTCAAACATAGCACCCACAGGGGATTCAAGGCTACAGAGCCTCTGTTCTCTCACATCAGTGCCAACTGTCAGTTCAGATTCATGCGGGAGCTCCTCCACTCCTGGCAGGTGCGACAACCACTCACCTGGTCCTGAAGTGTGTGTGTGCCCTGGGGTACAGTTCCCACCCCTCATCCTATAGCTGAAGCAAGGGCCAGAATGGAGACAAGGGAAACCCTTGGTGCTGAGAGGGCTCAAGAGCAGGCCTGGCCTGGGGACAAGCTGCCCTGCTAGACATCCAGCCCTGACATTCTACATTACGCACCCTGGGTGAAAGGTGCCTCATCCTGGGTGTAAGGTGAGAGGGACACATCAGACCCCAGTCCCTTCCCCACTCTTCCACTGCACCAGGATGGGGCAGGATGGCCTCTAAAAGGGTTCTGCAAGTTTCTGGGGCTGTGTCTGGGGCTACCACCCCCAGCACATCGTGTGTTGTGGTTAATTAGAGAACCCTCAGTGTCTGCTCCACACCACACAGCAAAGTCCTGGCCCCCAAGCTGGTCTGACATCCATGGGGTCCCCATGGTCCCAAGAGGTATGCAGAGGCCAGAGCACAAGACCCATGACCGAGCTTCGGTTCAAGTCACTACTCACCCAGGGATGCTGCCTCCCTACGGGACCCCACAGAAACCGTGTATGTCTCCTAAACCCACTCACTCCAGGCCTGGAAACCTGGACACAAATGTGCAGCAGGCACAGATCCTGACCCAGAGAAGAAGAAAAACAAAGCCTCGTTCCCGGGGGTAACACACAGCCCCCTGAGCTATCCCCATCAGCAGCCAACACAGCGATGTTCCACCAGACATCTATTGGGCACAGTGAGATGTGCAATTGTGACAGCAGCAACCAGGTGGCCAGCCCTACAGCTCTTTAAAGGTCCCTTGGCATAGGCAAACAAAGCTAGGCCCCAGCAGCACAGTGTCCTCAGGCCCAACCCACTTCAATCAGCAGAAGCAATGTCTGCAAGCTTTTTTTGGAACCTCCTGCCTCAGTGAGCAGCTTCAACAGTTGGAAAATCCATCTTGGTGCTCAAATTTTTCCAGATTTTGTGTTTGTTATGAGTTTATTTTCTCCAAGGCCCCCACAGAAGGCTGATGTCCCCTCCCCCAAGTCTGCCACCCACCGTAACTGCTAATAACAAGACAAAGGCCATGTGGCCAACATTCCTGTCCTGCCTGGACTCTAGCAGTCCCTGAGACTCAGAGACTGTGCTGGTCCTAGGGGCACCTTCCCAGGGCAGGCCTCTCCACCCAGGCCCTGCTGACACTAGGGTTGGGTTGGTCTTTGGGATGAGGTGTCCAGAGGGGTGTGGCACAGCCCTCAGCCTCCGCCCTGACGTCAGAGACTCTCCTCTGGCCTGACAACCAGTGGTGAGGCGGGTGGGTATCCCCAAAAGACAGGACTCTGAGCTACCTCATACCTCAAGTGAGGTGGCAGCCCTGCATGAGGACTGACCATGTGGGTCCCACAGCCCAAACACCTCTAGGTGTCTGCCCATGGAACTTTTGGAGACCACCAAAGCCCTCCACAAATGATCCCAGCCCCTCTCCCAAGTGCAAGTGTCCACAGATGCCATAAGACAGCCTACCACCTGCCTGCCACATGGGAAGCTGCTCATCTCAAAAGAAGAAGAAAAATGGCAGAACCTGGAGCCAAGCTCCTACTGTCCAACACCACACACACCCTGTGTGGCCAAAGGCGTGACCCAGCCCACACGGCCCCTTCCACTCCAGAACCTCTCAGCTCCCCAGATCCTCACAGCCTGTTCAAAGAGGACCCCTCACTGCTCCCAGCTATGCACCAGCATCAGCCCCCACCCAAATGCACTGTTGTTGTAGGGGCTAAGCCAACACAAGGAGCTCTTGGCCCATTCACCAACAGTTAAAACAGTAAAGCACCCATTTCTGGTGTGTCACTAGAACACATGCACAGGGCAAGTTTGGGGCCCACTCTCCCCCTCTAACCGCTCAGGGAATGCTTGCCTACACACTGGGAAGGGAGCACTGCTCCAGCAAGCAACCTTGCCCAGCACTTAAGGGACACCACAAGACGCAGCCAGTCTGGTCAATGGTGGTTTCTGTTGGAAGGGCCACAACATCAGAGGTGTTGTCTCCACACCCAGCACCCCTACATAGGGAGACATACGTAGGGCCCCACCATCCCTGGTTGGCCGCCCATAGACTCTCCAAGCAAACCTGCCATATCTAATGCACAGATGTAGAGCATTTTCTTGGAAGTCCAGCAGAAGTCGGGTCAGGAGAAAACCCGCAACACCTGTGCAGAAGAGTAAGCCCAAGCTGCCACAAGGTGCTCACCCGACGGTGTGTGCAGGGCTGGTCCCTGGTATTTCCTCGTCAGCTCGTACTGGAAGCCCGTGGTCCTTCTGCCAATGTCCTGCTGGGGTGTGGCCTCCACGAACAGGCCGCCCTGCTCCAGGCCGAAACACCGTACCTGGCCAGTGTCATCTCCATCCTGTACCAGCAGTTTCAGTTCTCCAGTTTTTTCCAAATAAATATTGGCCCCCGAGGAACCCCTGAAGGGTTTGATGCACACGGTGAGCTGCCGTGCAGGTGAGAAGGTGTTGGGTCGCAGGTTGATGATGAGAGCCCCAGTAGGGTACAGCCACTCCACTGTGCCCGCCGCGCAGCGTACATACACCTGCTCCACTTCCTTCCGGTGCGCCTCATGTGTCAGTCCACTGCAGGAGAAGAGACAGTCAGCCAGGCAGAGCTCCTGCACCCCACTACCACCCCTGCCCAGAAGGATTCCACAAGAGCTCTCAGCTGGCACAGCCCCACCCTCAAGGCAGTTCAGGCCACGTCCACCCTTCGGCGTGGGGCTGAGGACAGGGCCACAGCACTGACTGGTGCAAGAGCTCAGGTGCTCAGCATATGCAGTTCTGTCTGCCTCAGCCTCTGCCCACCACTCAGCATCATTCCTTGACCAGGGAGGTTGAACCTACTGTAGGTCAGAAGAGGTGAGAACAAAGGAAACAGCAGCAGCCGTGGGTCCCAGCCCAAGTTCCAGAATGGACTGCAATGAGCATCAGGACCGTAGGAACATGGCCACAGCATGGGAACAATAAGCAATGCTGCCACTCTGGACAGGCAACAATTTTGGGGTTGTCATTGAGTTCTGTCTCCCAGGACCTCACCATTGCGACAAATGTTTGCATTGTCCTCCGAGTAATGAGCAACTGTTTTCATTCATCTCCAAGCCTGAAGACACCCCCCCACCCCCCGCGACTAGTTTTTAGAGTAAATCCAAATATCATTAAAGGAAGATCCACTACGAAGTGAGGTGAGCCTCTTCCACTCACTTCACTTTGGGGGGAGAAGGGCAAACACGTAAGTAACAAGTTAATGTTACTTGTAGTAAGTGCTAAATAGGAAGGAATGAAGTGTGCTACATTCTTGGTGAGGCAGTTTCTGAGTAGAGACAGTTATGTTTTCAAAAAATTGAAACCATCAAAAACATTAAAGTTTCTCCTACTTGAAACTATAATGTAAAGGTTAGCATGTCACGAGCAGATGTCATGGCCACCAAGTGGGTCTGCAATGAAACCAGTGACTTTGACAAAGCAAGTGTTTTATTACATGAAATTTGGTTCTGATCAGATCTCAGGCAGGTTCACCCACATTCTTAGGATTTTTATGTGAAATAAACAATACTATATCCAGAGCCAGCCTGAGTGAATTACCAGAAACCCTTTCTACAGTGGAGAAAATGCATAACATATGGTTTGCATTTACTGCTGGGTGACTCACGCTCAAGCCCCTAAACCTCACTTTTCACACTGCAGCTGCAGGCAAGGGCTACAGCCACCCTGTGGACCACATCAGAGGGAAGTGTCAAGGGTGAACCCCTCCTGCCCAGCCTCCACCCCCACAGCCTCCGGGTCAGAATAGCTAGCCCAGCCCCAGCCAGCTACCAGGGTCACACACACAGAATAGACTTATAAATTAAGCCAATAAAACCCACACAACTCATCTGACACATATGTGGGGGTAGTCATGATTACAGTGCTGTGTGAAAATTAGACTAAATGGTAAGTGGCTGACACATAGAGGACTACAATCAGCTCTTTTCTTATGCAGCCCAAACAAAACATCATCATGTCCCTCACCCTCCTGTCTCCATCAGGAGATAGCTGGACACTTGCCGCCTCTTAAGCAGGGACCAATTCTCAGCTCTTTCTTCCATATAAACCATCCTGCCAGAGACTTCACTTCTCCCCATAGGTTCTGAGCACCCAGGGAGTGCAGAAACCACAGCAGAGTCCCTGGACACCTCTGACTACACTGCTTCATCCAAGCAGAGGAGGGGAAAGAGGCTCCAACCACACTGAGGCAGCCACAGAGGGAACTTCCTTGGGGAAAAGTGGCCAACCCACAACTGCCAGGGGATGCAGGCCTGCGCCCAGGGCCACCCTCTGATCCCCCACATAACTGCATCTTGTAGGTGCACCTGGCTCCACTTAATTAAAATCACTCCACAAAGAAGACAGGAACAAAATGAAGATGGACACAAAAGCTACAAGGAGCCCTGCCACCTGGCTCCTTACCTGATGTCTTCACTGCCCACTTAGAAGGTCTATACCCATCCCAGGGCCTGCTCCTCTCCTCTTACATCCCCCTAAAATAGCAATCTAGGCTCAAGACATGGAAGTTCCACGTTAAAATCAGTAGCATGTGGTGTATGAGACCCCCACTCAGAGACAACCCTTCAGGAAAGTGAAACCACGGGGCCACACCCCAAATTGCTCACCTCCAAACATCTACCACCACAGAAAACCTGGGAAAAAATGCCCATTTATGCAAAATTGCTGGAATTACAAAAATGCAACACATCTTTAACCATCATGGATGATGGTATTTTATGATTTTCACATAAGATGCAGGTGACATACTAAGCAGGAACAAAATAACAGAATTCTGCTGTTGTGATAAACTCAAAGATATAGACAAAACTGGTTCTATTCAACTTTAAGAAACTGAAGAGACATATTTGATCTTAGATTAATTAAAGTAAATTAATTCATTTTTTGAAAAGTCCGTAAGAGTTACCACCCAGGTGAACACACCTGTAGGGCACCTTTATGGAAAAGTGGGAGAGAGCTCTATATAGCAAGCCCCCAGGGTTCTGAGCGGAACCAACCCACCTACCACCACTGAGTCACCAGAACAAAAGAGTGGCCTCTTGTTCACTGGAGTCAGGAAGGTTATAAATCAAAGAGCAGAACCCAAAGGCCCTGCTGACAAGTAACCTTTTGCAGGAGAGATGGCACCTGTGACACATGTTGATAGCAATGGAAAAGTTCACGGTCCACCTTTATGGCCACTGGCTAATGAAGACTGAGGCGCTGGTCCTGCCTTTTCCACAGCAAGAGAGATTGCAAAATCTTCTACTTGATTGGAAACACCTAGAAATATGAGCCTGTCAACTGTGAGTGGCCATGTCATAAGAAGCAACTCCCTTGCTATCAGGGGATCAGAACCCACAGTATCGGACTGGCTCCACCCTGTGCAGACTTCAGAACAGCTCATAAAAAAGTCATAAACACAGGGAGTTGTCCAGCGCAGCAGAGGACTACAGGATTTCACAGTGTCTGCAGCTCATCTGCGGAGCATGGCCGTGAGTGAGCCTAGCAAGGATGACAAGCAGAGTCCTACTACCTCCAGAAAGGTCGTCTGGAGGTCGCTCCTCTGCGACCACACCCGCAGATCAGGCTGTGCCCTCTGCGAGGCTCTGCCCTGGGGAGAGGGGCCAACAAATGCCCCTGCTCTCGCAAAAACGGACGGCCGGGCTCCTCCCCCACTACAAACACCTGTTGGGTCGAGCCGGTCTCCCCACCCTCACTCCAGTCCGAGGGAGGCTCCCTTCCTCCTCTGGGCTGCCGGGAAGACGCCCCCTCCCTCCGGGAGATGTCAGCTCCCGCTTGAGAAACGCCGGCTCACTGCGTTTCTGGCTTGGATCTGCTGAAGAATATCTAAAGGCCTCGGTTTCGGGGTGCACTGATTCAGTGGGCCAAGGATGCAAGCCGGAAGCTTAACTGCATCTGGGGGCGGAGGACAGCTCCAGAGGAACTGTCAGCGTTAGAGGCTCCCAGCCAGCCCGCGCCGGCGCCAGCATTCTCTAGGCCGACTCTCCCGGCTCCACGCCCCAGGTCCATCCCTGCTCCGTCCCCGCCGCCGGCAGGGGGAGTTTCAGCTGGTGAGGGGGCAGAAGGCTCCCTTAGGGCCAGGGCCCCACAGTTTGCCGCTCTCGCGAACCTTCGCTTGGGGGAGGGGGCAGAAACTAGATTCCTCAGAGAACTGGGCGCTGTAAGTGACCTACAGGAAGACCCGCGGCACCAGCTAACAAGGACCCCAACCCGCTGCGCCACCCTGCCTTCTCGGAAAACCAGTTTCACTCAGAGTAACCCCGTGACACACACACACACACACCCCAATGAACTGCCTGTCAGCTAGAGTCTTCCCATCAGTCCAGGGCGCGAGGGGCTTAGGGAGCCCCGGGGCACCAGACAACAGGCGCAAAGGGAGCCCAGGCCTACAGCGTCTTCGACGAGTCGCTCACTAGCCTGGGTCCCAGCGCACCAACTCCTGACCAGGCCCCTTTCAACGCACAGACACTGCTTGCCCAGTGCGGGCTTCGGCCGCGGCCTCCCTGCGGGCTTAGAGTCTCATGTGAGCATCGGCGTCCTCTGGGCCTCCCCCACCACTCACTTGGGACCCGTGCTCCTTTCCGCAGTCACATTTCAATTTTAAAAAGTCTTCAGCTGCCACCGCGGAGTGAAGGGGGGTAGCCAAACCCAGGGCGTGCGGCTGCCAAGGGCGGCCTGACCTTCACCGAACCGGGGCAGGAGACTGGCCTGGCCCCACGCACAGGTGTCCGCCCGCAGCTCGCCTCCCGCACAGATGCGGACAGCGCTGCGGTCAGCATGAGGACCCAGCTCTGTCCACTGAAGCCGCCGCTCCCTCCCGTGGCCGCAGCCGTCCCTTCCCGCTCTGTCCCGGACGCAAGCTCGGCTCCTCCCGACCCGGGACGGCCGCGGGATGCGCAACTGCCCGCTGGCAGGAGCCTGAAAGAGCCTGAGGACCGACCCTCTCCCGTTCGCAGAAAGGAACCGCGGGACTCGGGACCAAGTGGGGACTGGAGCAGTAAGCATGGGCCTCATGGGCGGTCGGGCCGGGACCGACCCAGCCAGGCTGCAGGCACGCGCCCTCCCCCCGAGCGTCCTCTGGGCCGGGGGGCCGGGACCCCGCGGGGTCTTTTGTTCTAGAAGCGGGGGCGGCGGGCAGTGGGCACAGGACTTAGCCTGGAGAGCCGGCCCCGGGCTGCGCCCCCGCACGCTTTGCCCGCCCTGAAGGAGAGCGCAGAGTAGCAGAAGAGGGGAGAAGACCAAGGCCCGGAGTCAGGGCCGGGTCGTCCCGCGCGGACTCACCTCCCCTTCCAGCTGCACAGGTCGCTGGAGTACTGCGCGTCCGCGCCTCCCAGCAGCGCGGCAAGCAGCAGCAGCAGCAACGGCGGCGGCGGCGGTGGCGGCAGCCGCGGAGGGCCCGGACCCGGGGCCGGAGGCCGCGGCCACAGCTGCCCCGCGCGCCCCCAGGCAGCCCACGCCGCACCCCGCATACTCCCGCTCCGCTTGGCGCCCCGGCCCCGCGTCCGAGCCCACTAAGCAGACCCCTTAACCAGGCACGGCCAGGCCTGGAGACCTCCAAGGCCGGGCGGGTCACGTCGCACGCCCCCCGTGTCCCCCTCGCGGCCGCCCGCCCATCCCGGGCCGCCCACGCTGCTGGAGCCGAATGCAGAGGCCCGCCCTCGCAGCCGCCGCAGCCTGAGCCTCTGGAGTCCGCGAGTCCGCGGTCCTGGGTCCTGGCTCATCTGGGGGCGGGTTCCGCCCCGTCCCGCCCCACCCCGCCCCCCGGAACCGGGCCCGGCCCCCGCCTGCCTCACTGAGCTGGCCCGCCTCCGCCCCGCCCCCCGGAACTCGGCCCGCCCTAACCCAGGCCCACCCCAACACTGTCCCGGGGAACTCGGCCCAGTACCCCGCGGTGAGCTCCGCGCTCACCGCGCCCGACTCGGCGCTGCACTCCCGAGTTGACAGAGAGTCGGCAACCCTGGGTGCCGGGATGTGTAACCTGAGATGGGCGGGAGACCGGCCGAGACCTTGTGGAGAGGAGGAGGTGGTGCAACTGATGAGGAGAAGGTCGTGGAGAGAAGAGCCCAGGTTGGAAAGCAGAGTCCGGGGCAGGAGGGGGCCGGGCGGACAGGGCAGCAGCGCGTTCCCTGGCCTGTACAGCCCGAGACCCCAAGTATGTACCTACCCCAGCCGAACGCCTGACCAGTCGTTCTGTCCCTCCATAAGCCCCCACGGCGGCGGTGCAAGTGGCCCACCTTGCAGACCGTCCTGAAAGGCTGCATGAGCTCAGCCTGGTCTTCGGGCTGTGGCGGGGGTGCCTGATCGGCCGATGGCTATCAAAGGTGTTGTAACCCTCTACAGAATTTGTGGTTCCCGGAGGACCGCAGCCCCGGGGACCTGGGAGGCCCGGCTGAGGGCCTGACCCCTGGTGAACGCACCGCCTCTGTTCGCCCCCCCTCCCCCCAGTCTTGCCTCTCGGCTGTGCCCTGCACACACACAGCCGCCCCTCCATCTGCTCCCAGGGGTCTTGGCTCCGCCTTTGCACTCTCCTCCCCCATGCGCACTCCCACGCTCCTTGAACTCCCGCACCATCCACAACTGCACCCTTAACTTGGCGGCTTAATACTCTTCAAGGTGTCCACTGTGCTGTGCCACTGTGGGATTTTACCAGGGTTCTGGCCCCTTACTCCAAATGCCAATAGCAACCTCGTCCTGAGTTTGCTCCTGGAGGGCACAGTTGTTTGCAGAGAACCCTGTGCTGGAGGGTGCAGGCGACCAAATGTGCTCTTCAGCATCTCCTCTTTGCCAGGTGGCCACTGGGGCCACCATGGCCTGACGTCCACTGGTGCAGTTCCAACTGGTAACAGCGTTAGAGATTCATGCTAGAGAACCCCCTGGGAAAACCAAGAGGGCCTACCGGCCTGTCACACCAGCAGCTACCCCTGCTGTCACAAAAGCATGCCTCTGTGTCCTGGTGTCTGGACCCCAGGGCTGCAAACAGCATCTAATGCTGGAGAAATCTGGCCTCCTTTTAGCGTTTCTTTGCCAGCCACGACATATTTCATGAGGAATTTCAAGTGATCTGAGTGGGGAGTGGGAGCCTGTTGTTAGGCATGTTATGCCCTGTGCATGGCAGAGGTTTGCAGGTTGTGGCAGTGCAGGGGGAGCTGGGGAGGAGGATGGAATGATGAGTTTGCTGGAGTGCAGGAACAGGTCAAGGCCTGAAGGGCTGGGAGACAGTGACTGCTGGAGGTGGCCACAGGGTGAGGATCTTTATAGAATGTCCCTGGGGCTGGTCAGGCCAATCTAACCAATAAAAACCCAGAGCAAGGACTCTGCCCAGCACATAAAGTGATGTCACCCTGGGACTCGATGTCTGGTTTGGCTTGAGGAATACACCTGCAGATTTTGGAGCTTGGAGGCTTGCTTTACACCCCCACTCCACATCATGGTTGTGCACACACACACACCCCATTGCTACAGGCACCAGGGTACAGAAGTGCTGAGAGATGGGCAAAGTGAAGCCACCACCAGGCCATGTGGAAGGGGTCCTGCTTGCACATGTGGACACTGAAGTGCTTTTTTGTGCTGGCCACACATTAGATCGAAGTCCTGCTGGGCCCCATCCACCCTGGAAGGGTACAGATCATCACACCATAGAAGGGGTAGGGGCAGTGCATGAGGACCCCCTCAAGTTACAAGTTCAGACATTGTGAGCTAATGACCTCTAGTGACCACTCAGGGTCTCAGGACCCCCTGGTGGCTGCTGAGCCAAAAGGGAAAAGGTCATCCCCTCAGAGTGACAGAGCTGTCTCCATCCTGGGCACAGGGCAGGGCTCTGCCTCCTGCCAGGCTGCCCTAAAACCGGGGTCATACATGGCAGTGCAGGGGCCTGCACTTCTCACATGTGGAGCAGACTGAGGTGGGCTGACTTCAGATAGAAGCTGCTTCCATGATGCTTATGGACACAGACAGACACAGATCACAGGGAAACTGTGTGGAATAGTGGTAAAAATAGAGTAAAAATGTTTGCTAGGCAGTGTTCTTAGAAAAGACCTGGGCTGTCCCTCCTCTCAAGACACAGGTGCCTCTTTGAGGGTCCCTAAATTGGGAATTTCCAGATTCCTGTCTTCCTGACCAGCTCACTGCTGGGGGTCAGGTAGGCAGCAGACCTGGTTCCCCAGCTGCTCCCCAAGTCTACTCCAATAGGCTTCCAAGCAGGGTCATGTTCCAGAGTTACTTGTGGCCTCCTGGGCACCTCTGCTCCCCCAACCCTGGCCAAGAAAAGCCATCTGCAAATGGACCTCCCTCCTGCAGAGTGCAAGATAAGGTGAGCCAGGGCTGTCTGAGGGTATCCAACAGCCACCCACCACCCTCTTTCACCTGCAGGCCCTGAGGGTGACCTGTGAGCCAGAAGGGTCCTCCCAGGGCTCTTTGGGAGGTTATCAGAGGAAAGAGCTTTGGGCAGGTTCTCCCCTGGGTGGCTAGAAAGAGGCTGCTTCAGGGCAGTGCCTCTGGCTCAGTGGGTACAGCGCCGGCCCCATATACCGAGGGTGGTGGGTTTGAACCTAGCCCTGGCCAGTTAAAAACAGCAGTGACAACTGCAATAAAAAAGAAAGAAAGAAAGGGTCTGCTTCCCAGTGAGCATTTCCCAAGGTTAAACTGTGGAAGCAGCCTAGCATCACCCCCTATCCCCATCCCCCCTAGGGGAAAAGAAGTGGTCACCACAGTCTATGTGTGAGGTCCAGATGGAAAACCAAGCCTGAGCTATGGGACCTGAGAGGGAATCGTGCCTGCCCATTGCCTACCCTGGGAGAGAGCAGCACTTCCCTCACCATGGCATGGACGCTTGACTGTGCCTGTGACATATTTCAGTGTACAGCCCCTGGGTGGTCTTTCTGTGCCCTTCCAGGAGCTGAGGATGGGGAAGGCAGGTGGTGTCCTCTCATACCTGGAGATTACAACCTACTATTAGGGGCAGGTGACCTCTGCAGGACCTCTGTTGGATTCCTCTATGAATCCAACCCCAGAGTTCTCATAGCATAAACTGCAGCACCTGTTACCTGGGGAGGGAGACATTGGTAGGGCAGAGGCAGGGACCTGTGTCACTGGATACCCTTCCTAGACTTTCTGAATACCAGAGGGCCTGCAAGCCAGTGGGTTGGTAAATGGACATGACTCAGACACCAGCCAGCCCCCTGCCAGTTCCCAAGTTTCCTTGCTGTGATGTTGGGGTCATTCTGGAGCCTTAGTTGCCTGCAGAGTGAGTCATTTCCTCACTCTGGGGAAGGCATGTGATGTCAGTATGAAATGTCTCACCCCCAGGTGGAAGCTGATAGGCTGGGATCTTTGCAGAGACTCCAATTTGGGCGTGTGTTCTTTTTTTTTTTTTTTTTTTTTTTTTTGACGGAGTCTTACTTTATCGCCCTCGGTAGAGTGCTGTGGCATCACAGCTCACAGTAACCTCCAACTCTTAGAGTTAAACAATTCTCTTGCCTCAGCCTCCTGAGTACCTGGGACTACAGGCACCCGCCACAACACCTGACTATTTTTTGTTGCAATTCTCATTGCTGTTTTAGCTGACGGGGGCTGGGTTCGAACCCACCACCCTCAGTATATGAGGCCAGCACCCTACCCACTGAGCCACAGGCACTGCCTTGGGCATGTATTCCTTAATCGAGGGCACCACCTGTTCTTGTCAGGGATTGGGGCCCTAATGGGCACAGGGAGCCACCCTCATCATGCTCCCCCCTACTGTGAGTTCTTTGAGCAACTAACAAAGACCAACAGACTGTTAACACTTTTATTTTTTTGCCCTAACTTAAGGATTTCAAATGTGCATTGATGGCAATTTAACTATATGAAATGGCCAGTCACCTGAATCCACTCATCGAAGAATCAACTTCCACCCCTAGAAACTGAGCACTTGGAGAAAAATGTTAAAAATTCCCCAAATGTGTCTAGGAAATTTTCTCTGAGCGTTTGGAAAATACTTGAGAACATTAGCCAGTCATAGTTGCTCACGTGAGAACAACCAGTCTCACCTGCCCCACTTGGCCACCCAAATCATTTGTCACCCCAACCCCCTCTGAGGTCATTTTCACTGACCTTCTAATAGGGACATAATTATCATAATTGTGGTCAAATGATGTATCGAGAACCAACGCTTATAATTTAATATTTAGTAACTTCAATGAGCAACATGTAATTACAACATGAAACAACCGGTGGAGTGCTAGCCCACCCCAACCCAACACTTCAGCTTCAGCATATAATCCTACCCTAAACCCCTCCTTAACCTAATTTGCACCATGTTATGCTATCTGCATCACAGGAAGGTGGGAGGGGTCATGTCCCAGCCAGCTCAGTCGGTAGGTAAGGGACTGTCTTGAGCTGGACACTAAGCCAGACCCACTGGGTTTGTGACCTGAGTATTGCTGCCCACAGGTTGGCCAGGGGAGGGGGCACCACCAGCGGCTCAGCTGTGAGAAGAGCTGTCTGGCATTGTGGCTCCAGCATTGTCGCTGGCATCATTTGGGGTAGCATCCTACTCTCTGGTTTACCATGAACAGACTGTGGCCTCAGTGGCAGTGAGTAGTAGGGACTCCCTAGCCTGGGTGCTCAGATACCCTCTGCAGCACCCCACAGGGAAGGGGGATGTCCCAAACTCTGCAGAGTGGTCAAGGGAACCAACCACAGGTATAAGGTGAAGCTGTGCATAGAACCTGACAGGTTGACATCAAATGGACCCTAGACAAGGCTGGGACTAAGTGCTAAGGTCTGGCCAGATACTGTGGTGTATGGCCACCCAGGACATCAGCAGAGAGTCTCTGAACACCAGAGGTCAATTTGCTCATCCATAAGGACCATGTCCTGAGCCATCCCAAGGAGCCACGAGTGGAGATGATGTCCCTCTGTGGGCCTCTGGGAACTTCTGACTGTTCTAACCTGGCTGCCTCTGGCCAGCTGAGGAAGGCCAGTACCCAGCACCCTGCTGTGTGGCCATCCTGGCAGCTCTCCCCTTTTCACCTGAGTTCCATAAGGCCTTTCTGCTTGGGCCACCTTCGCCCACCTTCCAGACAAACCAATAGGAAGGTTTCTGCTGCCGCATAGTTTGGATTGGGTACAGAGCAGATGCCAGAAAAAGTCTCGGAACAGCTGAAGCTGCTTTTTTCTTGCATATTTATAATCAAAAGGAACAAATCTCTTCCCTGCTGTGGTGGCCTTTGGTTTTGTGTTAGGGAAGGTGTGCCCTGTGCCTGCATAGCTCTGCAGGAGGCAGGCCTCATCACTATCTGTTAAACAGGATCAAGTACTGCCAAGGCTCAAAATGGGCTAGAGTAGCCACACTGGCTGGAGCTGAGGGTGGCTGGGGACAGGTCCCTTCTGAAGACCCTAGGGAGAAGCCCTTCTCTGTAACTACACCTAGGTGAGTAGGGGTGGAGCCTGCAGGGACCTTCTCCACCCAGATTATTAGCACATGTGGCCCTGTCCCAGGAGAGAATAGACGCTGAGGCCCTGAGGGCAGAGGCATCTGTCCCCTGAGTCCCAAATGCAGACAGTGAAGAGTGGGAGAAGATAATCCATTTGACCCAGGCAGTTTCCACTTGGACAGGCAGGCCCACCCAGAAGTAGTGGCCAGGTCACCCATGCATCCAGCCTCCCTCAGTTGTGCCCAAGCTCCCAGGTCCAGGGAAGGGGTTGACCTCAAGGGGACTAGACCATGTGGGCTTTGCAGACCATGCAAGGAGCACTGGACCACAGGATCTGGCAGTGCGGGGCCTGGTGAGGGGTGGGGGAAGGCTGCAGGAGTGAAGCAGATACTCGGGAGGCTGAGGCAAGAGAATTGCTTAAGATCAGGAGTTGGAGGTTGCTGTGAGCTGTGACGCCACCGCACTCTACCCAGAGCGATAGCTTGAGGCACTGTTTCAAATAAATAAATGAATAAAACCCAATTACAGGCTCGGCACTTGTGGCTCAAGTGGCTAGGGCACCAGCCACATACACCTAAGGTGGCGGGTTCAAATCCCCAGCCCGGCCCGCCAAACAACAATGATGGCTGCAACCAAAAAATAGCCGGGCATAGTGGCAGGCGCCTGTGGTCCCAGCTACTTGGGAGGCTGGGGCAGGAGACTCGCTTGAGCCCAGGAGTTGGAGGTTGCTGTGAGCTGTGAAGCCACAGCACTCTACCCAGGGGGATAGCTTGAGGCTCTGCCTCAAAAAAAAAAAAAAAAAACCCAATTACAAAAAAACAAATCTTGGCTCAGTCCACTGACGGCCAAAGGGTAAATAATCAAAAACATCACCAAGTTAGGGGCTGGTGGTGTGGTTTTATTTTTCCTGGTCCAGTTGTTACTGTGAGGCACAGGGGCAGCAGAGGCACCCCACGGGTGAGGCAGGGAGAGCATCCAGGGTGTGGGGTGTCAACAGGAAGCGCTTTTGTGGGCATCTTTGAATGTCGGCTGTTTTCACTTCTTTCAAGTCCAGCGAGGGGCAGGCAGAGCGGCTGCCATCTCCCTGGGTGACCAGCATCTGAATGTCCCCAGGCACTTTCCTGGAACTCTCCCAGCCCTGCCCACCCCTTGCTCCCACCAACCTCTGCCCTGCACATGGGAGGTCATTGTCACAGCTTTCAGAGGACCCAACCATCACCTTCCGGGTAGTGGTCAAGGTGGCACTGGCTGGCTGGGGTGAATGTCCCCATCCTTGTCCTTTCTTTACCTCCTCCGATCCCAAATCCTTCTTGGCAGGGTGGATTCTGCTGTGTGCCCCAGATGGCAGCTTGAGCAGGCAGGGTGCCCATCACTGTGGACTCTGCAAGTCCATACCCACCTTGCACACTATTAGTTGGGCCAACATGCTAGGCCCCCAAAGAATTTAACTCCAGAGATATTGATGTGAAAGAGCCCCGTAGTGGAGGCTCAAAATATCCTTGTGGGTGGGCATCTGCTTGGTATCACCGTGAAACTGATCACCTGCTGATGCCACGTGGTCTACGTGCACCCTACACTTATGAACACCAGTGAGACCCCTCATGGCCCCACATGGGGGCAGCTCCAACCCCTGAAGCCTCTTTCCCTGGCTTGGCAGGAAGGCAAGATGCCAATGGCTAGCGTGTGCGTGTGAAAGCAAGAGGGGCAAGTCAGTGCTCAGGGCCCAGCACCCATGTCAGCTCTCTCACTTTGATTTGGCTTTTCCACTTTTCCTTGCTTGTGCATAGGTAATTTCCACAGGCCATAACCAGGTCTGACCATGCCCCGAAAAAAATCATCATTTTAGGTAAACTTCAAGGAAGTTTTCCTCCTGAAGAGAGTGGAGTTTGGAAGGATTCCTCTTCTAGGTCCCCCATGGAGGTGCAGATCCACGGAGCACATTCCCTGAGCTAAACCTCATGCACACTTCCAGAAACATGTAGCATGAAGTGCTAAGCCTCAGTAAACAGAAATGATGGAGGCTGCCCTGCCTGTGGCCTTCCTACCCACCAAGAAGTGGTGCCCTGGGGCACCTGATGCTGGGTGGCTTTTGGTCATTTTAGGCTGAGCTGAGCTGAGCTGAGCTGATCCTGCTCCCCCTGCCCAGCACTACTCTTCCTAGTGCAGCCACAGCCTGTCTGTGACCTGTAGCCCTCCAGAAGGGAGGGGACAGGCCAACACAAACACCTTCAGGGCAACAGGACCAGCACAGCCTCAGACAGTGAGACTCACTTTCACAGCAGAAAATGGCCACCCAAAGCCAGGGCAGGTTTGGGCATTGTTTTGCAGCCCCTCCTCAGACCATAGTACTGGACAATGTGAATTCTGGGAGAGTTCACCTGAGGAGCCACCTCCCTTATCAGACTGCTTCCCTGATGTTCCCAGCCACACAGTCCTGGCACTGTGGCAGCAGCCAGCTCACATGGCTGTGGACTCTGCCAGCCACAGGGAATTGGCAGTGGACAAAAAAGACCCATTCTTGTCCATATGGAGCCATCAGTTTATAGCAGGGGTCCTCAAACTTTTTAAACCAGGGGCCAGTTCACTGTCCCTCAGATTGTTGAAGGCCTGGACTACAGGCCCCAGGACAAGTTGGCTGCTAAGCAGGACTGGCAGTGGTGGCAAAAACACCCAGCAGGCCAGATAAATATCCTAGGCGGGCCGTAGTTTGAGGACACCTGGTTTAGAGAGACCTCCTGTGAACGGGACGAGTAGGGCAGCAGGTGCTGAAGAGTCCTAAAACATGGAAAGATGAAAGTGTCAGTGTTTGTACATGCCCCTTCACTGGGGTTTTATAGGTTGGTTTTCCTCATTGCCTTTCATAGCATAGCACCACACAAGCTGGGCAGTCCCAGAGCCAGGCCTTGGAGTGCAGGGGCTGGCCATGTACAGCCCCACCCCACCATGTCTGCAGGACACCGTCAGGCTGTAGGGTCTAGGGTTCTACTTTCAGGCTACAAGCTGGCTTTGCCCTGGCATCTCTGGTGCTACAGAAGACCCAAGACCCCTGGGCCAGATGGAGGGGCTCATTACAGCAAAGCAGAACCAGAGACTTGTCACGCTCAGGGGCACTCCCCACCCAGGAGCCTGGATGGATGCTGCCAATGCCAGGTTGCCTTACAGGAGAACACTTCTGGGCCCTGAGAGCCCACCCAGAAACAGCAGTCAGGGCTCTGGCTTCATGGCATGCCCCCAGCAAGGTGAGTATGATCAAGAGGGAGTCCATAGGAGAGACTCTCCTGACAATGCCAGTTAAGGAAGCATTAAGATCCAGCCTCAGATCTCAATCCAGCCCAGTATTGCTCTCCCCAGCAGGGCCTCCAACATGAGTCACCAATTCTTGGTAGGTATTGGAGGCAGTTTCTCAATCAGCAAGTGAGGGTCCTGCCTGCTCACCATAGGGAGTGTGTTCCTCACAGGGAAGGCAGCTGGTGGCCCTCCCTGCATCCCTCAGAGGAGGAGAGCCTGTGAAATAGGGTCCCAAGTGCACCCTACTTCCCCTGGCCCCAGCCTGCTTCTCAGCCTTTCTGCTGCTAGGATTACAGGCGTGAACCACCACGCCTGGCCCATAATTTTATTTTTGAATATTATCTTTTAATACCCAGTTACCCAATACCAAGATAATACCTATACTATCTTAACACTCAGTTAGTTCCCATATGACATGTCTGATAAAACAGTCTCACTAAATTTATAGGAGACCAATTTATAAATCGATACCAAGTCCTCATTTATAAAGGATTCTTATGAAACATCTAGTCTTTCAATAGCATATCTGAGCATCTGCCATGTGCTGGCACAGGACAGAGGGAACCGAGGCCAAGGAGACCTGTCCCTTCCCTGAGGAGCCCACAGACCCCAGAAAAGACAAGGGATCTGGGGTCCCCAGGAGGCTTCTGAATCCAACTGGGAAGTAGGAATTTGCTTTAGGGTCAGAAGGAAGGGTGTTAAGAGGGTGGGGTTAGAGATGAGCTGTACCTAGTTTACAAAGTGGCAGCCATACTGTCCCCAAAGAGTGGGAATCAAGAAGAGCTTTCACCTGGGTGAGAATGGACTTGTTTGCATTTTGGAATGTGTCCCTGAGCACTGTAGAAACCTGGGAGGGAGGAGGTGATGCCTGGCAGGCATGGCTCTCCAGTGGCCACAGCTCAGAGGGGGTGTGACAGGTCTGCAGCTACCAGGGTGCTTGAGATATAATCACTCGTGTGGGACACCAAGGAGGTACCACAGTTGAGCAGGGCTGGTGCCTGAGGTGCCATGATTGTGGGGGGCAGCAGGGTGGTGCCTCCCACCTGGGATGCCTGGGCTGAGCCTCACTCTCCACCTTTGAACTGGGGCTTAAGAGTCAGAGGGTGCCAGAAAAACCCAGGGACCTGCAGGAACCAGGCAGGTCATACTCCATGAGTTTGTTCATTCAGGTCGTTGGAACACAGAGCACATATTTTCACAGAAATAGAGGCCACATGACCATTGCATTCTACAGCCTATGGGAACTACAGTTATGGCTCCAAGGTACATGAATAGGTGGGCAGGGGCACTTCCTCTCTGGTAATAAAAGACTGGTGACCAAGCTAGGGGTGCAGCTATGCCTGCCACCTGCTGCAGCGTTCCCTATCTGCACTCACTGTCAAGCATGTTCTGAAAGGACAATTTACGTATGCACTGGGGCAGGGCATTTCACGGCAGCCCTAGCCTCTACCTCAGGTGCTCACCGAGTCTCACAGCTCTTCTTTGGGTCACCCAAGGACTTTGGGCTGAGCCTCTCACAGACCCTAAACCTGTTGTGACTGAAAACCGTTGTCACTGTTGTGACATACCTTCCCTTGGGGTCTTCCCCGTCCCCCATGCATGCCCCCCTGCATGCCCTCAAGACTCCCAGTGTAGCACGCATCTGCCACCCAGTATCAGAAACTTATCTTTCCCCCTAGACTGTGGCGGTGATCACTGTAAGAAACGCATTTTATTTCACAGCCAGTGCCTGCTGGTATAAGAATGTCCAAAACTAACACAAAAGTTTTATAAAACAACACATGCCCTTATTGTACAGGATGGACTCAGAGTTTATTTTTAAGATTTGCCAGTTGCAGCCTATTACCTTGACCCTATGACCCCAAGAAGCTCACAACCTGCAGTCTGGAAACCACTTTAGGCTGTGGGTTCCCAGCCCACGCCAAGGGGAGTTGGCCCTGAACCTGCCCAACAGATGGGCAGGAGTGTTGAAGGATTCAGTCTGATTATAGTGGCTGCTGAGCTGCCCATTTCTTTGGTGATTCCCAGTAACCTGGAAAGCCAGGTGCACACGTGGCTTAACAGCAGACATGCATGTGAAGGACAGCTTGAAGCTGTATAGCAATGCAGTGGACTATTGGGTATAAAGGGAAAAAAAGGCTCTCACCACCAGTCTTGCAAAAGCAGGCCAGCTCCCAGGGAGCAGTGGAGGGAAGCAGATGATGAAAGAAGGGCAGGCACCCAGCACCCCACAGCCAGAAATTTGATCTAGGGTGGGACAGCCACATGGTTGTCAAGATGGCCAGGCATCTCATCTGCATTACCTGATCTAACCTTTGCCCAAACAATGAATGAGGTTTCCACTTTGCCATGAGGAGTAGGTGTCCACATAGCACAATGCCCAGGACATGCAGGTCCTGGGTGGCCCTTGAGCCCTGGCTTCATGCCACCACTCAGACAAAGGAGCTCCTAGGGCTTATACAAATGTGGATGAAAGAATGTGGCTGTAAGCGTACTGCAAGTTTGCTTAGGCTACAAAGAGGTATGAGTTGGGTTAGAGCCACACAAATGTCTTCCAGAACTGATGCTTGGTGGAGTGCACGTCGCTGGAACCTGGCTTTGATGCTGGGTCTCGCTCGAGGTGCTATGGTCCTCTTGCTCCCTGTTTTTCCTCGACATTCCCTCAGACATGGGTTGATCCCAGCATCCTTTTCTCCCACAGAACATTTTCAGGTGTGTCTTCTCAACGTAAGTGTGCCCTGTAAACTCGCTGTTGTACCCACCCAAGACATTTTATTGCTCATATTTAGGAGTAAAATGTCTAACTGAACGTGGAGTGTTACTCAGCACAGATCTCTCTGACCCTGTATCTGACAGTTGTATGAGGCAGCCCTACGGCAACACCCACTCACGTGCACTGAGCCCTAACTGGGGGCCACCCCAGCCATTGCTCTGCAGGCACATGCCCCCCACTTAAGTCACCTTAGAATTTGTAGAGCTGTTGGCTGAAGCCACTTCAGAATTGTCCACAAGTGCTAAGTGTATAGTGTGGTAGGTCCTGTTTGGGGTTGTCCTGCTGGAGATAACATTTGGTTCTGTTTCCCACCTTTCCTCCCTCCCACCTCATACCAGGTTTCAAGTCAGTCCATCCCACCTCTGGGTCCTAACTCCGATTTCAGAAGGGTGGCATCTGCAGTTAGTCAAGGCTGAGGACACCACCGGGATCTTGTAGCCACCACCCTGAGGGCAGAGGTGCCGCCCTGCTGACATGAGGAAAGTCTCCTCCCTGCTCAGGGGGACAGCTCTCCAGGGCTCCCTGGAAAAGCCCAAGAGTTCAGCCCTTGTCAGGGACCCCCTCAGCAGAGCCTCCACATACAAATCTCTGACCCAGACCAAGACAAGAATCTTATGGGACACTCAATGCTCACATAGAATCCACGTGGAACATCTTAAAGCTTCTTGTGACAGAAGGGAAACTCAGCCCTTCCTGAGTGGGCCCAGGAGGAGTGCTGGCTCTGGTTAGGTACAGTCTTGTAGCCCTGAAGTGTAGGGACATACTATTTTTTTTTTTTTTGAGACAAAGCCTCAAGCTGTTGCCCTTGGTAGAGTGCTGTGGTATCACAGCTCACAGCAACCTCCAACTCCTGGGCTCAAGCGAGTCTCCTGTCTCCGCCTCCCAAGTAGCTGGGACTACAGGTGCCTGCCACAACGCCCAGCTATTTTTTTGGTTGCAGCCATCATTGTTATTTGGTGGGCCGGGCTGGATTCGAACCTGCCAGCTCATGTGTATGTGACTGGTGCCTTAGCCGCTTGAGCCACAGGTGCCAAGCCAGGACATACTATTTGTAAAGTCAATGGATTCTCCTTTTTCCAGAATCCCTGACAATGCAGTTCATAGAACAATGGCTCCCACCCATTAGTTATTTATGTAACATCCAATGTGTGCTGCCTTACATGGGGTCTTGAATTCCCCAGGGGCCACACACACACACACACACACACACACAGCTGTCCCATCCATCTGTCAAGTGGCTTAATTTTAGGTGTCTGCTAATCACCTCACCTTTGATGTCTGAAGTTCACAGGCTTAGTTTTCTTTTTCCTTTTTTTTTTTCCTGAATGAGATATTTTATTTTATTTTTTATTAAATCATAGCTTTGTACATTAATGCAGTCATGGGGTACACTGTGCTGGTTCTATATACAATCTGAAATACTTTCATCAAACTGGTTAACATAGCCATCATGTTATTTTCTTAGTTACTGTTTTAAGACATTTATATTCTATATTTAGAAAGATTCACATGTACCCTTGTAAGATGAACCATAGGTGTGGTCCCACCCATAGGCTTGGTTTTCCTTTCCTAGGATCAGCCCACAGTCCTGTCAGTTTCTGCCACATCCTCAATCCAGTCTGGTGCATGCACACCCTGAATCACATCATTCCCCTGAATATGCTATAAGGTTTCCTCATAGCAATTAGAATTCCTCAACAGGTTTGTATCTAGGAATATGTGCTGCTAAAAGACAGAATTCATGGGATCATATCCATACCTGGTCTACTATCTTGTAAATTACTTTTTTTTGCAGTTGTTTTATTTTTATTTTTTTGGCCAGGGCTGGGTTTGAACCCGCCACCTCTGGCAAGGGGCTGGCGCCCTACTCCTTTGAGCCACAGGCACAGCCCATAAATTACTTATTTAAAAAGCCTGAGCTTTAACTCATTAATGAGACATTAAATCTACACAGTAAGTTATGGCCAGCCTTTAAAACTTGCACAAGAATAGAAGAGATAAACTCAGTGCTCATAATATGCTGTCAAATAGTTGGTTTACTCCTTATGAACTGATTTATTATTGGAGGGGAATGTTCACCACATGCAGAATCTCCTATGGTCCTGAGTGACCCTGACTTCTGAGCAGCATCCAGAGGGCCAGTCAGAGCTCCATCAAGGTTTGTTCCATTGGGAAACTTGGAAAGGAAACACAGAGTTCTCAGGGTCTGGCTATTATTTTTAAAGTTTGAACTCAGCCTTTACTGACTGTGCTCATGGCAGAATCATTCTCACTGGAGCTTAGTGCCCTGGAGCCTTACCATGTTCCCGATGACCTGGAGTGAATCTTTGCCTCCTATATCAGCATTGTAAAGAGTTGTTGTGCAGTTCTTAAATTTGGGTACTAGGTGTCTTAGTCCATTTGTGTTGCTATAACAAAATATCTTGTAACTTATAATAGAAATTTATTGCCCACAGTTCCAGAGATTGAGAAGTCTAGTACTAAAATTCCTTCACATTTATTTCGCAAGGCCATTCATTCTACTTGTAGGGGCAAACTCTTATGACCTACTCACCTTCTAAAAGCCCCATCTCCTCACATCATCACCTTGGAGGTAAGACTTCAACATATAGACTGGCGGTGGGGGGGGCATCTGGTTGTTTCCTCTTCCAAGCCCTTGACAGTTGGCACTGAGCCCTCCAAATATAGTTGCCAAATATTTTGCATTTTTACAGTTAAAAATAAAGAAAACTGTCCACTCAGTGAGCATAAAGCTGTTGGGAGTTTTGTATTGCTTTCCCTTCAGGTTCCCATATGACATGGTTCCTCTTCCATCACCACCTCACTTCTCTCTGATTTAAGACCACACAATCTCAATCCAGCAACTCTGATGCACCCCAGGCTCCTTCCTATCCCTCACCAGGATAGGGATGTAAGTCCCATGGCTCTGTCCCTCGGTCAGCCTTGAGAATCTATCTTCCTACGATGGGGGAAATGACCTCAGGCCCCACCACCCTTAGATTTTAGAATCTTCTTCCACTACAACCTTTTATTTCTGAAAAGCATCTTGGAGTTTTGAATATTTCCAAAAAGCAGATTCAAATTTATTTTGTATTAGGAGGAAGGTAGTGAAAAGCAAATTTGTGGCAGCAGAAGACATACATGAAGGAAGACAAGACAATCCAAGCCAATTTTGGATGTCATGTGCTCTGACAGTGCACAGAAACCATCAGCAGCTCTTGTCTCTGACCCTTATCAACTACCATGAATCTATAGTGCATCCTGTCATTTAAAAATGAAACTGTTCATAAGGTACCAATCTCTGGAGATCATTAGGTCATTGGAAGCAAATCTCAGATTGCTTTTGTTGGACTGTAAGTAAGGTGTATTTTAATTTTTTTTAAGGGACAGAGTCTTACTTTGTTGCTCTCAGTAGAGTGCCATGGCGTCACAGCTCACAGCAACCTCCAGCTCTTGGGCTTAGGCAATTCTGTTGCCTTAGTCTCCCAAGCAGCTGGGACTATAGGCACCTGCCACAACATCCGACGATTTTTTGTTGTTGTTGTTGCAGTTTGGCCAGGGACGGGCTTGAACCCACCACCCACAGTTATATGGGTGCCCTACCCACTGAGCCACAGGTGGCGCCCAAGGTGTATTCTTAGTCATCTGCCTTAAGTGTTTCAACTACTACAACGGAATTTGCAAATAGTGATGAAATTTAAGGGGAAAAAGAAACCACATCTGAAGTGATCCTGAACCAGAAATTGGGATTTGTTGTAACAGTTAATTTATGGAATAATTTGCATTTAATTGTAGTATGGACAGCTAAGTATTTGTCCTGAAAGTAATGCTTATAAATTAATTAGGACTGGGATCATTAGTGCAAGCCAGTTGAACAAATCCTGACTGGCCATAATCTACAAGATTTGACAATTAAGTTTGTGAAGGCATCCTAGAAAAAGTACTACATTATCTCCCTGCTGAATGTCACTTCTGTTACACTCCCTTTGGCCATCTGGTGGCTGCAGTGATGCTCATCAATGAGGTATGTAGCACTTTTTCAAGATGAGTTTGAGAACTTCATTTTCCGAACTCTTTTGTGTTCATTTACCACAGGGTTATTCACAGCAGTTAATACTTATCGACCACTCACGAAGCCCCATCACCAGTGAACATTGTCCATGTGCGGTTGCTCAGGGAGTCCTTTTCCAGTCATCTTCTCCATCTGGGCAGCTCAGGGAGCCTCAGAGCCTCAGGGTGCCCCTCTCCAGTCGGCTTCTCTGAAGTGGGCAGATCAGGGGGCCTCAGGGTGCCCCTTTCCAGTCAGCTTCTCCATTCTGGGCACCGGGTGGATCAAAGGCGAAGGGCGGAGCTCCACGCTCGCCCTGTGCGCGCTTCTCAGTGCTTGAAATCCCGCCCTGTCCTTAGCTCTCTCCACCAATCACAGGCAGTCGGGCGCCACGCCCTCTCCCGGAGCCGTCCGCGCACGCGCCCTAGGAGCAGGCACTGTGACCCGCGCTGGCGGCGCTGACGCGGGGGCGGGGCGAGGAGCGGGCGATGCAGACTAGGAGGGAACCCGCTGTGACCCGGCCGGGGTCCCGCGTGGTAGGTGCGGGACGGCCTCCCTCGTCTCTGGGCCGCTCAGCCCCCGCCTCTCCTCCTTGCTTCCTGTCACCCTGACTCCCTTGTCCCCTCATCCCCTCTTCCTCATGTCCTCTCAGTCACCAGCTCCTCTTAGGCCCGCAGCCGCCCTCCCCTCTTTCCCGGTTACCCCCTTCCTCCCGCCTGCCTCTCTTCCTGCTCTTTCCTCCCTTCTCCTCCCCTCCCCTGGCTCCCTTCCTCTTCGCCTTTTCCCATCCCCCTCCATCCCCTCCTCCTCTTCCATACCCTCCCCTCTCCTCCCCGCCCCTCCCTCCGGGGAAGGTCTGCATTCCTGCGCACCACTTCTCTGGGGCTTGTCTGGGAGGGTCTCTGCCCAAAGGCATCAGCTGGACGCAGAAGTTCGAAGGCGCGGAAGGCGTTCCGTGGTGGTTGGAGTTGTGGTGGGAGTGTGTTCACGGCAGGTGTCTGCCTGTCCGCACGGCCGCATGCATCTTCAGGAGCCCCTGTAGGCGTCCCGGTGCAGGACGTTCGTCTCCGAACGCACGCAGGGCCCCTTTTCCCCCGGGTATGGGGGGGCGGGGACGACGTCCGCACCGGGTCCAGCGCACCTGCAGTGTGGGCGTCTGCAGGAGGCCGGAGCTGGAGGCCGGTGTAGGGGCTTGCGGCTGAGCTATGCTGTTGGGGACAGTCCCAAGGGAGGCTCGATTCTGTTTTCTATGTCAGTCTTGCTAAAATTGGGGGCAGAGGTTAATCAAGGTCTATCTTTGACAGAAACTCTCATGTTTTGTGTTGGAGAAAAAAAATTCTTTCCTTTTCCTTTAAGCAGTAAATCCAAAGTAAGGTAAACATACTCAGCGAGGCCAAGGCAGGTAGATCCCCTGAGCTTAACAGTTTGAGACCAGCCTGAGTAAGAGGAGACCCTGGTCTCTACTAAAAATAGGAAAACTGAGGCAGGAGGATCGCTTGATCCCATGGCAGTCCACGCAGCGTGACAAAGTGAGACTCTGTCTCAAAAAATAGTAAGACAAAAAATAAAATAAGGCAAATATGTAAAGAAATTACAGAACTAGTTTTATGCACATAGAGCTAAGTCCAGGAAGGGGTATCACTGTTGGAGCCTCAGGGTGGATTATCCATCATCTTCAGGGTGATGTTTGTTTGAAAAGAGCTTGACTGAATTAAATTTTCAACAGTCGTTATCTATGAGGTTTTCATAACCGTTTGAATTTAGTATTGAAAAAATCATATCTATTATGTAGTTACATACAATATACACATAATATGTAAGTGTGCGTGTGTATGTGTGTGTAGAGCTACACACCTGTCTGGCCTATACTTTAGTTTTCTTGTTTAGGAATTTTTCCACTTTTCTTCATAAGGGTATAACGTCAAAGGTGAGAACACACTAACTTGTATTAATATTCTCTATTGCATAATATGATAATGTATAAAGTTAAGATAATTCCTGTAATCAGTTATTTTGTTGATAATCAGGTATCAATGTTTTACTCCATACATTTTAGAAATGTTCATTTTATTTGTTGGGCTCCATGAGAAAAGGACAATGCTACTGGCAAACCAGCCCTAAACTAAGTGTAGAACAAAGGAAGATAGAAATGGACATCATATGTCCCATTTGCGCCTTTGGACAACCTCTTCCCCCCATACTTTGTTAAAGCATTCTTTGGGAGGGTACTTAAAGGGGCCACTTTGTTATAGTTTGCTGAAATGTTTATTCCACCCAGAAAATGTCTAGTTTTTTGTTTGTTTGTTTGTTTTTTGAGACAGAGTGTCACTCTGCCCTATGTAGAGTGCTGTGATGTCATCATAGCTCACAGCAACCTCACACTCCTGAGCTCAAGCAATCCTCTTGTCTCAGCCTCCCAAGTAGCTGGGATACAGGTGCCTGCCACAACGCCTGGCTGTTTTTTCTATTTTTACTAGAGATAGCGTCTCTCTCTTGCTTAGGTTTATATTGAAATCCTGAGCTTAGGTGATCTACCTGCCTCAGCTTCCCAGAGGGCTGAGATTATAGATGTGAGCTACCCCACCTGGCCTCTAATCAATTATTTTCATGAATGGATTGGAAGATACACAGATGCTTGTTTCAACCAAATGATAATGTTCTGACTAGTGATTGGAAAACAATGAATTTGTCATTGAATTGGGAACAATTCTGATGCCTCTCAGGGTTTTTTCCTCTTTTAAAAGCATAAGGAAGATCAATTCAGGAAAATCAAAGACATGATAAATTTTATGGAGTAAAACAATGTTAAGGGCTTGGAGGGAAAGAATAGATACCTTTTGTGTGTCAGAGAATGTTCTTTCTGTGGAGGCCTTATCCTGGGTTATTCTGTGAATTAGGCTTTGCCATCTGAAATAAGCACAGTGGGGGGTGACAGGGAAGTATGCTAGAGTAGTGGGAAGGGAATTTAGTTTTCATACTTACATTAATCCATTTCCTTTGAATTCCAGTCTATTATTCTCCCAGTCCACAATGCTGAACCATGGTTGGATGAATGTTTGAGTTCTGTTTTACAGCAAGACTTTGAAGGAACCATGGAGCTCTCTGTATTTAATGATGCCAGTAAGGTATTTGTGAACTTCCTGTTGGGTGACTTAGCCCTGGTATATAAGTTATGTTTGACTGTTCTGAGGGAATTTTCCTGACCCGCCAACCTCATGCTTTCAGGACAAGTCTGGGACTATCCTAGACAAATGGAAGGTGAAGCTAGAAGGTTCCGGTATCCATGTGGTCATTGGAGGGCATGATTCTCCTTCTCCCCTAGGAGGTAAGTAAAGTGTTTAGTTTATTAAGCTCTAATTTGTGGTTTCTTATTAATTTACATACTTAACCTTTTGACTTTGCATATCAACAATGCCTATAGACTTTCAAACAAGATGTTAGTTTGGTGCCTATTCATTTTCCAAATACAAAGTCTTATAAGAGTCATTAAAAAGGATCAATTTCTTTTCTTAGGGTTTCATAATTCTCTGTATAGAGATCCTTCACCTCTTTTGTTAGGTATATTCCTAGGTATTTCATTTTCTTCGAAGCTACTATGAAGAGACCTTTGTCTTTGATTAGCTTCTCAACTTGGCTGTTATTGACATATGCAAAAGCTGTTGATTTGTGAACAATTTTTACCCTAAGGTGTTACTGTATTTCTTGATCACTTCCAGGAGTGTTGTGGTTGAGTCTCTGGGGTTTTCTAAGTATAAGATCTTAGAATTGGCAAAGAGTGAGAGTTTATCCTCCTCTGCCCCCATTTGGATGCCTATTATATCCTTCTGTTGCCTGATTGTATTGGCTAGAACTTTCAGAACTATGTTGAATAAGTAGTGGCGATAGAGGTCATCCTTGCCTGGTTCCAGTTCTAAGTGGAAGAGCTTTCAGTTTTATTCCATTCAGTATATCAGCTGTGGGTTTGTCATAGATGTCAATCAGTTTAAGAAATATGTTACTTATGCCTATTTTCTTAATAGAGACAGAGTCTCACTTTATTGCCCTTGGTAGAGTGCCGTGGTGTCACAGCTCACAGCCATGTCCAGCTCTTGGGCTTGAGGATTCTCTTGCCGCAGCCTCCTGAGTAGCTGGGACTACAGGCGCCCGCCACAATACCTAGCTATTTTTTGTTGTTGCAGCTTGGCAGGGCTGGGTTTGAACCCGCCACCTTCAGTATATAGGGCTGACGCTCTACTCACTAAGCCACAGACACCACCCACCTATGCCTATTTTCTTGAGTGTTCTTGTTAGAAAAGAATGCTGAATTTTATCAAATCCTTTTTCTGCATCTAATGCGAGGATCACATGGTCTTTGTTTTTGCTTCTATTGATAAGGTGAATTATACTTATGGATTTGTATATGTTAAATTAGCCTTGCATCTCTGGGAAGAAGCCTATTTCATCATGATGTATAATTTTTTTTTTTTTTTCTGAGACAGAGTCTCATTTTGTGACCTTTGGTAGAGTACCCTGGGGTCATAGCTCATAGCAACCTCAAACTCCTGGGCTAAAGTGATTCTCTTGCCTCAGCCTTCCAAGTAGCTGGGACTAATAGGTGCCTGCCACAATGCCTGGCTATTTTTATTTTATTTTATTTTTCTATTATTTATTTGAGATAGAGTCTCACTTGGTCACCCTTGGTAGAGGGCTATAGCATCTTAGCTTGTAGCAACCTCAAACTCTTGGGTTCAAGCAGTCCTCTTGCCTCAGCCTCTCAAGTAACTGGGATTTTAGGCGCTCGCCACACCACCCATTTTTAGAGATGGAGTCTAATTCTTGCTCAGGCTGGTCTTGAACTCGTGAACTCAGGCAGTCCACCTGCCTCGGCCTCCCAAGTGCTGGGATTACAGGTGTAAGTCACTGCCCAGCCCCAGTTTTTTTTTTTTGAGACAGAGCCTCAAGCTGTCGCCTTGGGCAGAGTGCCCTGGCATCACAGCTCATAGCAACTTCCAACTCCTGGGCTCAAGTGATTCTCCTGCCTCCGCCTCCCAAGTAGCTGGGACTACAGGCGCCTGCCGCAATGCCCAGCTATTTTTTGGTTGTAGCCGTCATTGTTGTTTGGCAGGCCCAGGCTGGATTCGAACCTGCCAGCTCAGGTGTATGTGTCTGGTACCTTAGCAGCTTGAGCCACAGGCACTAAGCCCCAGCCCCAATTTTTTTGTGTGTGTAGCTGTGATCTTTTGGCTAAGATTTTGTTGAGTATTTTTGCATTTATATTTGTTAGTGAAATTAGTCTGTAGTTCTCCTTTTCAGAAGACATTAACAAATGGAAAAGCATACTATGCTCCTGGCTAGAAAGAATCAACATTGTTTAAATGTTCATATCTCCCACAGCAGTCTACAGAGTCAGTGCAATTCCCATTAAAATACCAACATCACACGTTGAAGATTTGGAAAAAATAGTTATTCATTTCATATGAAACCAGGAAAAACCCGTATAGCCGAGGTAATTCTTAGTAATAAGAACAAAGCCAGGCGCATCACCCTACCAGACTTTAGGCTATATTACAAGTCCACAGTGATTAAAACAGCATGGTATTGGCACAAAAATAGAGACATAGACATTTGGAACCAAATAGAAGACCAAGAGGTGAAACCGCTCTCTTATAGCCATCTGATCTTTGATAAACCAAACAAAAGCATATACTAGGGAAAGAATCCCTATTCAATAAATGGTGCTGGAAGAACTGGGTAACCACATGTAAAAGACTGGAACTGGACCCACACCTTTCACCACTTTCAAAAATTGATTCAAGATGGATAAAAGATTTATCTTTATTTTATTTTATTTTATTTTGCAGTTTTTGGCCGTGGCTGGATTTGAACCCGCCACATCTGGCATATGGGGCCGGCACCCCACTCTTTTGAGCCACAGGCGCTGCCCCTAGATAAAAGATTTAAATCTAAGACATGAAACAATAAAAATTCTAGAAGAAAGTGTGGGAAAAACTCTTGAAGATGTCCGCGTAGGGAAAAATTTTTAGGAAGAAGACTTCAGTGGCAATTGCAGCCACAACAAAAATAAACAAATGAGACTTAATTAAACTGAAAAGCTTTTGCACAGTTAAGGACACAATGATCAAAACAAATAACTTTCAGAATGGGAAAAGATATCTGCATATTACGAATCTGACAAAGTCCTTGATAACTAAGATCTGTAGAGAACTCCAATTAACAAAAAAAGAGCTAACAACCCCATATATTATTGGGCAAGAGACATGAATAGAACCTTCCTGAGGAAAACAGACAGATGGCTAACAAACATGAAAAAATGCTCATTGCCTCTGATCATTAGAGAAATGCAAATCAAAACCACCTTGAGATATTACCTACTCCCAGTAAGATTAGCCCACATCACAAAGTCCAAGAGTTGCAGATGCTAATGGGGATGTGGAAAGAAAGTGTAACACTTTTACATTGCTGGTGGGTCTACAAACTCATACAACCTCTTTGGAAATCAGTATGGAAAATCCTCAAAGAACTTGAATTATACTTCTCATTTCACCCTGTAATCCCACTATTAGGCATCTACCCTTAAGAAAAAGATCATTTTATCATTAGGACATTTATACTAGATTGTTTATTGCAGCTCAGTTTACAACCACCAAGATGTGGAAACAACCTAAATGCCCATCAACTCAGGAATGGATTAACAAACTATGGTCTATGTATACCATGGAATACTATTTGGCCATAAGAAAGACAGTAACTTCATATCTTTTGTATTAACCTGGATGGAGGTAAAACATAATCTCAGTAAAGTATCACAAGAATGGAAAAGCAAATTTTCATTGTGCTCAATACTAATATTAAGCCAATAGACAATCCTATTCATGCCCCCATAGGAGAAAAACTCATTCAATTCAAGTTGGGGGCATGAGGGACCTATATATTTCTTACTGTTACAAATGTTGCATTTTCATGGTAATGAACAAAAGAGCACCTCTGTATATCCTAATGATCTGATCACTGCAAGATTCCTGTGCACCTTAATTGGCAGGTTTCACTCTCCATAGTCAAGGGGTTAGTTTTATGTTGTTCAAATACTAGAAAAAAGTATCCTGGTAATAAGTGATAGTAATAATACTACTCATTAAGAACCTGCTATACCTAAATTTCTTGTTCTTTGGTAATTATTTGAAGCTATGGTCTAAATCAGCGGTTCTAAACTTGTGGGTCGTGACCCCTTTGGGGGTCAAACAACCCTCTCACAGGGCTTGCCTAAATACATCCTGCATATCAGATATTTACATTACAATTCATAACAGTAGCAAAATTACAGTTATGAGGTAGCAACGAAAATAATTTTATGGTTGGTGGTCACTACAACATGAACTGTATTAAAGGGTCATGGCATTAGGAAGATTGAGAACCACTGTTCTAAATATTTGTGTCTATTCCAAATTCACATGGTGAAACCTAATTCTCAGTATGATAATATTAGGAAGTGGGGACTTTGGGAAGTGATTAGGTCATGAAGATGGAACCTCGGGAATGAGATTAGTACCTTTATAAAAGAGGCTCTCTCACCCTGTGAACCAGAGAGCTTTCTCACCTCTGTGAACCAGGAAGTAGGCCCTCACCAGACACCAAATCTTCCAGTACCTTGATCTTGGGCTTCTTAGCCCTCAGAACTGTGAGAAATAAATTTCTGTTGTTTATAAACCACTCCATCTATGCTGTTCTATTATGGCACACAGATTACTTCACTCCTGTACAACCACTAATCTACTTTCTGTCTCTGTTAGATTTGCTTAGTCTGGACATTTCATAGAAATGATGTCATTTAATATGTGCTGTTTTGTAACTGGCTTTCATTTAGCATGATGTTTTAAGGTTCATCTATGTTATAGCATATATCAATACCTCACTCTTCTTTATGGGGAGAGTAATATTCATTTGTCTTACAATGAATATGCCATATTTTGTTTATTTGTTCGTCCGTTGATGGATATTTGGGTTTTTCTGGTTTTTGGCTCTTGTGAATGCTGCTAGTATTGGATTTCATCTTCAATAGGTTCTTGGTCTCAGTGATTCGAAGAATGAATCCACAGACCACAGATCAGTGGTAAGACAGGATTTATTTACAGAAAAAAATACAAAAACACGAAACCACCTGGCAGGGAGAACCTAAGTCAGGGAAAAAGCTCTCTCACTCCCTCTCTCTGTCTCTCTGCAGGCTCTTTGTCAGAGGGTATATATGTTGCATGGTGTCCTCTGTAGTTACATTTAACCAGAACTCAGTTGTTACATTTAGCTTAGTAGTTACATTGAGGGGGGGCTGGGTAGCAAATGAATGGCAACAATCCCTTTCATTCCCAGACCTAGGAAACTTACATGAAATTGACCAGGCCTAGGAAATGTGTGTGTGTGTGTGTGTCAAGTGCAGGGGAGGGAGACCTAAGGTGCTAGTGTCTCCCCGGCAGTTGTCTGGCCCCTGTGGCTACTAGAGCTTCCTAAAGGCCCTCCTGCCTACCCTGTAGCCTGCTGGTTCCTGTGCCAGGTCCTCCAGCTCAGCTGGCTGAGCTGTCTAGGGCACCACCTGTTCTGTATCAGTATGAACATTTGTGTACAAGTTTTTCTTTGAACCTTGGATTTCAAATCCTTTGGATATGTACCTTAGAGTAGAATTTCTGGGTCATATTGTAGTTCTATGTTTAACGTACTGAGAAACTACCAACCTGCTTTCCACCATGGCCATACCCTTTCAAAACATTCTCACCAGCAATGTAGGAGGGTTCCAATTTCTCCCTGTCCTCATCCACATTTATTTTCTGTTTTGTTTTTATAGCCATGCTAGTGGGTATGAAGTTGTCTCTCATTCTGATTTGCATTTTTCCCTATTGACTGATGTTGTTGAGTATCTTTTCATATGCTTTTTGGCCATTTACTGCACGAGATTGAAGAGGTGGAGGCGGGCCAGGTGATGAACCTTCAGGTAATGGATAGCTTCCTATAGATTTTAGGAGCCATGTCTTTTTTTGAAATAATGGTCCTCTACTTTGGCTGCATGTTAGAATCACCCAGGCAGCTTTAAAAGACCTGAACCTGAGTTCTGCCTGAAGATATTCTCATGGAATTCGTCTTGGGTGCAGTCTGGGTATTGGGATTTTAAAGCATCCCAAGAGATTCTGAGGCATATCCCGGGTCAAGGACCAGTGCCTTAAAATATTCTCAGGAATATTTACTAATAGTTTTTACTTGATTTTCTAATAGACTTGGTCCTGGAGGAATTTCATCATCCCAGTGTATTTCAAGGGCAGGCAGGCTGGAGGTTTGGAGTCCCTTTGGAGTACCCCCATGTGAGGCTTTGATTGGGTCTGTGTCTGTGTCCTGTTCAAATCCAACCTGTAACACACACAAATGCAGGCTCTCAAGCAACTGCTCCACTATTTCTAGGGTAGATCGGATTGATGGAGAGGTCTGTGGGGGTTGCAGGGTTAGGCTTGGTGTATTCAGGATGGCTCTCAGAGAGTAATGAGTAGGAGAGACAGATTCTGCTGTCCCTAGACACTCGGTCTCTGTTGTTTCCTTCCATTTTGTGGGCTGTCAGGTGATTGGTGGCAGCCACACCTCGGCCATGGCTCTCACGGATCTTTGGCCTATTCATCACCTCCCTCGAGTTCATGCATTACTTGGAGGCAGGGACTATCCTAGTGCCATGAAGATACTAATTGGTTTATTCAAGTTTAACCCACCTGTCTGGAGCAGAGTTGGGGGCTGAGGCTAGAATGTCTTTGTTAGAGATCCTGGTGGCCACCTCAGGTGGCCACAGACCTTTCTGAATTGTTTTGGCTGTCCTCAGAACAGTTTTGCTGCTTCATGAAAGTAGGTTAAAAGGCATGTCCTGCCAACCTGAGGGTACCGAGGGTAGGATATCTTTGCCCAATGCAGCTTCCTGCCAACATGAAATTCATTTTGTTTTTGTTTTTATGGGGGGGGGCAAATAGAGGGAGGTAGACATTGGTGGAAGTGAGTTACAGCACAGTTGGGCTTCAGAGAATGAAACAGAATCTTGTTTCAAAATATGTTCTCTACCCTGTCCATATCACGTTCCTAATAAGTAGTACCCAGGGTATAGAAAGCAGAAAGGTAAATAAAATATTTAAGAAAAAGATTTAAATCAAGGTAATTTTAAACAATTGGTCCTTTAAAAGAAGAAGTATCTATTATTAGATTATTAAGTGTGAAATGGCCAATTTCCTTAAGTACTAAGTTTGACATTTGATATCTCTAACATTTCATTTTGATGATTCTTTTTTTTTTTTTAATTGTGAAGGTTTGTCCCTATTCTTTCGAATGAATGTTTTGGCTTGTAATTATCTTTCAGATTTTTTCTAGAGGTATTTTTGTGAAACATGAGTAAGTCAAAAATTTGTGTTATTTTTTAATGTGAGTTCCATTGTAGAACCAGGCAGCACAGACAGTTTGAAATATCAACAATACATTTGGGAAGGATGTGGCTAATGAACATGCAGCATGTCAATGGTTTGAGAAGTTCTATTCTGGTGATTTTAATCTTGAAAATGAGCCATGTGGGCTCACCGCCCATTGCTCAGTGGTTAGGGCGCCGACCACATACACCAAGGCAAGTGGGTTCCAACCTGGCATAGGCCTGCTAAACAACAATGACAACTGCAACAAAAAATAGCTGGGCATAGTCTTGGGCGCCCGTAGTCCCAGCTACTTGGGAGACTGAGGCAAGAGAATTGCTTAAGCCCAAGAATTTGAGGTTGCTGTGAGCTGTGACGCCATGGTACTCTACCGAGGGCGACATAGTGAGACTCTGTCT
>NW_003852413.1:139478-168784 GCF_000181295.1 Otolemur garnettii
AAAAAAAAAAAAAAAAAAAAAAAAGAAGCTGGACAGATGGGTTCCATGTGAATTTAACTAGCATCAGAAGAGAAATCGTCTCAAAACTTGCCTTTCTTTGCTTCCACAATATCAAGGTATGGTATATGTGTATACCATATTGTTACGTATGAAGAAAAACGGGACAATTTTCTTTGCAGCAATCGCAGATATTTGGCACAATGTTTGAGTAAAGATGAAGTGATGCTTAAAAAAGACAGAGACTTTACATCTTTTGTATTAACCTGGATAGAGTTGGAACACATTCTTCTTAGCAAAGTATCACAAGAATGGACAAGCAAGAATCCAATGTACTCAATTCTAATATGAAGCCAGTCTAATACATACCCACATAAGAGAATAACTCAAATCAATTGAAGGTGGGGAGCAAGGGAACAAGAGAGTAGAGAGAGGGGAGGAGGGATAGGGATGGGGTGGTCCCACTTAAGGGTCACAATGTTAGGGTGTATGACACATGTCTTGCGGGTGGGACACAATTATAAGAAATTACCTAACAAATTACCTAACAAATGCAAACAGTATAATCTACTTATTTGTACCCTCAATTAACCTGAAACAATAAAAAAAAAAGATGAAGTGCTAAACAGTCCAAATATTAATCAAACAAAGCTAATGGTGGCTATTTGGTGGTCCAGCACTGGAATCATCCACCACAGCTTCATGAGACCTGGTTAGTCAATTACTGCAACCAACTGGATGAAATCTAGGGATGGCTGCAGCCGAGATTGGTCAGTAGAGGTAGGCCAGTCCTCTTGAAAGTCAGCCCTCCACTCACAAAGCATTGCCGCACAGACTACAGAAGCTGGACTTGGACACTCTCTGTCACCCACAGTATTCTCCAGACTTTATATCACATGACTACCACCTATTCAAGACTTTGGAGCACTTCTTGCAAGGAAAAATACACAATTCTCAATAAGCTGTGGAAAACATCTTTTGCAATTTCATTGCCACTCTCCAGGGTTCACTGCTGTCGTACCCAAGCTACCATTAAGATGGCAAAACTGTATTGATAATTTCAGCACAGTCTTTGATTAACTGTACTGCTTCTTGTTTAAGATACAATAAACTAAACTTTTGATTCAAAATCAGACATTCAGACTTAATGACCTGGTATTTTTAGAAGTTCATATTGAGACGCCTTTTGCTTTGGTGTTGCCAGGGTAACTGTATATGAAATGTGTCTCAGTGGATGTGGACGGGGTGTTCCTGCTTTTCTCCAGCAGCACTGTGAGGTCAGAGGACAAGGTGCCCGGTAGGATCTCAGGTGTGGAGCAGGCGCTCAAGAGTGGGGCTCCAGCCAGGCTGCCAGGGTTGGAACCACTGTTGCCTCGCTGTGACTCAGTTTCTTTCCTTGTGAAGTGGCTGTGACAGTGTGACACAACACCTGCCTTGGGTGTTGTGAGGTGTGAAATGAACTGACTTGTGCAGAGCTTTTAGGACAGGTGTGTTGGCAGGTATTCTGTTGTTGCTGTTCTTCACCGTCATCTTCATCAGCTCGTGTGTTAGATGTTAATATTTTCCCTCAAATTATTGTTTTCATTATCTTTAGTTTGAAATAGAAAACCCTTTATAAAAAATTGGTTATTGTGAAACATTTATTTCAACTTGCTTCTGAAATGTGTGTAAGCCAATTGGTTTTTGAAAATAGAAACATCTTTTAATATTTTATTAATTGAAAGGACATTTTGTATTTTCCATACTTGATTGAAAACAAGTTGGTGAATGCTGTGACATTCCTTGACTCATCTTTTAAAAACAAGTTTTGTCTTTCATAAAACACTTTTTATAGATTAGTTATAACTTGAGCCCCATCACATTTGTGTGTATTCTGTCAATAGCCAGTCAGTCAGTTGGGTGGCGCCTGTAGCTCAGTGGGTAGGGTGCCGGCCACATACACCAAGGCCAGCAGTTTAGGACCCGGCCTGGGCCTGCTATAACAACAATGACAACTGCAACAAAAAAATAGCTGGGCATTGTGGCAGGCACCTGTAGTCCCAGCTGCTTGAGAGGCTGAGGCAAGAGACTTGCTTAAGCCCAAGAGTTTGAGGTTGCTGTGGGCTGTGATGCCACGGCACTCTACCCAGGGCAACAGTTGAGACACTGTCTCCAAAAATAAATAAATAAATAAATAACAAAACAGTCACGTTGTAAAATTGTGCAGGACCAAGTTAAGGGACTGTGAAATGACATCATCCCACAGTCTGTCTGCATCCTGTATTATACATTAATAAAACAATCAGTTTAGTTGTATCTGAAAGGATGCATTTTCCTGACATGATATTTTCTTAAATATGAAAAGTTATATTGATTATTAGATAACATAGAGCCAAAATATCTATTTTCAAAAGTGCTGAGCAATTAAAATGGATTAAAATGCATTTATTATGATTTCATATCATAATAGAGCACAAAATTTCTTAATTTGACCACTTGCTAAAATCAAAATAAAGCACAATCCCACCCTTTTCTCTCCAAGAGGAAGAAATGTTAATATCTCCCTGAGGTGTGAGTTTTTCCTGCTGTGCCCATGGCAACAGTTTCTTCTCACAAAAGGACCAGCCTCCTCAAACACGAGCCCAACACAAACATTTGACTTTCTTTGAGGCAATAATATTAAAGCAAATTCCTTGTCTTTGCCAAACACAAGATTCATTGTGAGAAACTTCCAGCCTCCTTAGTGAGATCTTCCTTCATTACCCAGGTTCATGGACTTAATTCTAAGCAGGTTTCTGAACAGAACTCCTACTAATCTCAATGTGGCCATGGAAAATCTCTTCCCATTCTCCATTTTTCACAAACAGCTCTCTGACTATGGTTGTCAGGAGGCCTTTCTCTCTGCTTGCCTTGCTTTGCAGTAAGGATGGCGGTTGAGCTACAGCTGTTTTGGTGTTGGCTAATAATCCACCCGTCCTTGGGTGAGAAGCCAGGTGCTTTGCCTCCCTGGGTGCATTTCCTTCCTCCTTTGCTCCTGTTAATACCTGTGGTTCTTTGAAATCTGGGAACAGAAATTAAACTGCTGCCTTGTGTGAACCCCTCTTCAACACACAAGGGCACTGTCTAGGGGGTCAGATCTTTCCAGAGTACAAATGAGGGTAGAAGACTCTCCACCTCTCACTTCTCTGTGGCAGTGTCCTGTGGTCTGGGCTTGCTTGGGCACCACCCAGGAACCTTTCTTTTCCCACCTGATAGCAGAAAGTCAGGGTGTGGTATAGACATGGCTGAAATGGAAAGTTGGCTAGTGTCCCTTTGGCCTTCAACCTTCTTCAGCTTGTCTTGCCTTTGAATTCCAGAGAGCTTTATTGTTTCAGCTCTGCACACGTGTTTTGCTTTGTGTGGCTTTTCTTAGTGGTGCCAAATCTGTAACCATCTGACTAATGTGATTCAGGTGTTAGCAACCCTTTTTTCTAGGGAAAGTGGTATCTGCATCTTTGCTTTGGGCTGAGCCCCCGGGCACCAGCATCTAGGCTGAGCATGCTGAGTGTAGATGCCTGCATGCTGCTGCTTCTCCTCAGAAGCCTCACTCAGATGCCCTGCATAGCATGCAGTGCCTACCTCCCCTGATGTACAACTGTGCCCAGCAGCTGGGCACCCCAGACTGTTCGTCATCCTCCTTGCAACACTACAGAACAGCTCCATTCTCGGTTCAAATTTTAGCAGCCTCACGTTCCCTCTGCAAGTCTCGTTAACAGTGATCTCATCTTTCTTTAATATCCCATATACTTTCTGGGGCACCATTCATTTGGCATTTAACATGGGTTATGGTTTAACTTTCTGCCAGCTCAGTTGTGCCTTTGTAGGGAAGGATGTTTTGAAATTTTACTATAGTATAAATATGCACTCAGAGAAGAATACTTACTATAATCTGGATTAGGGCTCATAGTGGAATACACTAAACAGCACCCTGGTGGACTTAATTTCTAATCACTTAATTTCCATCAGCAGGCCCTGGAAGCCCACGGGGCCTCCCAGGCAGATGCCTGCCTGGTTTCTCACAGCATAGAGTTGTGGTGGGTCCTGTGCCCCACGCCAGAGTCCCCACTCCTGTCTACTCTCCGGGGTCTGGCTTCTTTGCCCAGCAGCTGTGAGAATCACTGTGCAGCCCTAGGATGAGCATCTCACTGCAGGGTTTCCAGTTGTGCTCTGCACTTGAGCAGCTCCCAGTGTGGGCTTTTGCCACAGGGGGGCTGTGCAGCGTTGTGCAACCAGGGCGGGGCTCATGCCGTGCATCTACTCCCCTGTAGTAGGTGCTCACAGTAGCTTCCGCTCATCACGGAAACGGTGTTCAGGTAACCGGCCATCAAGTGTCCAGCTCAGTGAATTCTGCCAACTAATTACACGAATGCAAGCTGCCTACTTTCTCCTTGCCATTGGGTCCTGACTTTCACCAGCAGAAACTTTATAGACTTCCTTTTAATTTCTGTTTTGTGTTTTAGCTTAGTGTTATACTCAGGAAGTGTTTTCTGAATGTGTATTCTCCAGTGAGTGTGTCCTGCTGCTGGGCAGTGGCAGTTGGACAGCCCCTCACCAATGTGCTCACTGCTCAGTCACTCAGTGTGCTTTCCTTTCCTTCCTTTTTTTTTGAGACAGAGTCTCAGGCTGTCGCCCTGGGTAGAGTGCTGTGGCATCACAGCTCACAGCAACCTCAAACTCTTGGGCTTAAGTGATTCTCTTGCCTTAGCCTCCCAAGTTTCCTTTGAAAGCCAACCTGGAGTTTTGTTGGTAGTGTAGATATTTCTAGCTTTTTTATATATATAGTGTCTGAAAGAGAATGCTTTATGAAAGAGAATGAAAGCTTTATGAAAGAGAATGCTGTTGAAAATTGAATTATAAGAGTTTTTCTGTTCTTCTTTTGACAGTTGGATACTCTAAAAATCAAGCGATAGCACAGAGCTCGGGGTCTTACCTTTGCTTTTTGGATTCAGTAAGTAATGCTTTTGTTTATTATGCATGTAAATGTTGGTTGAATAGTTAAATGATTAGACCTTTTAGTGTGGTTCTTAAATCATTTTTCTAACATGTTGTGATTGTACTTTTTGTTAAGGTTGATAGGCCATTGCTGTGTAATTACTGTAGCAGTTAATTAATGATAAATGAAACAAATGAAAATATTTGGGCAAGATTGGCAGATATAATACTTAAAGATTAATAACCTTAAATAGAAATAATTGGCTCGGCGCCTGTGGCTCAACCGGCTGAGGCGCCAGCCACGTACACCTAAGGTGGCAGGTTCGAATCCCCAGCCGGACCCGCCAAACAACAATGACGGCTGCAACCAAAAAAAAATAGCCGGGCGTTGTGGCGGGCGCCTGTGGTCCCAGCTACTTGGGAGGCGGAGGCAGGAGACTCGCTTGAGCCCAGGAGTTGGAGGTTGCTGTGAGCTGTAATGTCACGGCACTCTACCCAGGGGGACAGCTTGAGGCTCTGTCTCAAAAAAAAAAAAAAGAAAGAAAGAATTGATAAAAGTTGGTAAGAAAACACAAAGTGGGTAAGTAGGCAGAGGTAGGCAAGAGCACCCAGCATGGATATGAGAGCGACAGATGAACTTTCCTAAAAATTGAAATTATTTACACTCAAATACAGACTAAGTTAGTGATACCCTGTTAAAACTCAAATTAGTAATTTTTATAAATGTAGATACTCAATATTTTGGAATGTATAAATGGGTGTTTTGTTGACAGTACAGTGCTGTGTTATATATCAAGGATTTTAAAAGTGCTCTGCTCTGAACAACTAAATTTCACTACTAGGTATCTCTGAAAAAGGTTTGTATACAAAGACGCTAGTTACGTGCTGGTAGAGTAATGGTGAAGAAAATTATGTTAGATCTCCATACAGGAATCACTGAATGTTTATAAAGTTTTTAGTAACAGGACAAATTATTGTAATGGGTGAAAAAGAATATAAGATTGCGTACATAGTCTGTACTTTAACTATGGATTGTCTTCCTAATCACTGTAAAGTAAACTGTAAGGACATCCATCTGTGTTTACCCCAGGCCTGGGTAGGCTCCCAGGGCTCTTGTGCGTTCCTTGGGGTGCTGGGAGTACCTCAGGCTCAGGAACTGTCTCTGCACCTCTCAGTGGCTCAGTGCTTTTCCTTGATTGCCAGTTGGAGTTTGGGGGGGCTCCTGCCACTATGGGACACAGACAAGGAGGAACTGCTGCGAACACCTGCCCTGAGGCACGAACCCCTCAGCCTGCCACACCGAGGGGGCTGTCTATCCTGTCTCCTTCGGCACTTTCATCTTTTTCCTTGTTCTTTTCTTGTTAGACCCAAATGCCTCAGATTCATCCCAGTTTTCTTACACATGACTTTCAGCCTTCTCTTCTCTGGGTTCATGTTTTCATATGCAAATGACCACCCAGCATTTTCCGTGAACACAAAGACAGTTTCCGCCAAAGACAGCTAGACCCACCACACTGATAATTGTGCTCTTCGTTGCCTTTGAGTGATGGGATTATGGTAGTTTTCTTTTTACTTAAGATTATTTGTTCTGAAGTGTTTTACAGTAAACGTGCTACTCTCTGCTGCCAACAATGCCAAGGTTTGAGTTTGTGACTTGACAGATTCAACCTCTGTCCTAGCAGCATTTTAAGATCTTCCCAAGACAGACCTCCATGTGGACAACTTTGTTTTCATCTTGGCTTAGAAGAAAAGAGAACCACTGAGTCACCTTTCTTCTCCACCTCTCGCCTTCGCACTTAGTTCATGGAAGGGCGGGAAGAAAAGACATGGGGAGCTGTGGGAGATGTAAGAGGAAGCTGATGCCAGCTTAGAACAGGGTCACATGATCCCTGGGGCCACTTCACAGAGTAGTGGTATAGTCTTGCTAGGAGATGGGCACAGGGAACGATGAGAATCTGGCAGTGAAATGCCCTCTAACCTTGGAGCAGAAGAGATGTGAGTTGCCTGGCTGAGTCAGTCTTGGACACTGCTGGACAGGGAGGTGGGGAAGAGCAGCTCAGAGTGACAGGGATGGTGTGCTGAGAAAAGAACCCACTGGATTGGGTGATACTTGGCTCCAGGCCACGTCAGAGAGATGTGATGGTGCAAAGCCTGAGCAGGAAGCTTTACTTGATGCTAGAAATCCAAATTGTTCTCAGGGTTTAGTTAAAATAAATCAATAAAATAATAGTAAGATAAATTTTGGTAAGGTTCAAGCAGCAGACTGTTTGCATTTGGATTTGCAAAGCTGCTTTGCCATGGTAACAGGAGGGCGCTTTCCTCTGCTGGTGATAAATGAAGTGTCAGTCCAGGAGGGGGACTGGTGGGGCACAGGCAGGGGAGGACTGCTTTGTTTAGGCTTCAGCATGGGACACACAGATACTGCCCTGGGTTTTCAGTGTTTATCAGAAAGTTTAGATTTGGTATAACAGTTTTAAAATATATGGCAAAGGGCCTGAGAAAACCAGCAAAAATAGATGGAAAGATGAATTTCTGAGGAAAGGCATGTAAGCTACACAGATTTGAGAACAGGCTAACTTATGTCCTGTTGGTTCCAAAGAGACATTTTTACAGATCTGCTAACTAATTTTTCTGTGTCTAGAGAGAACAAAATATGAAATGAGTTTTCCTTTTATTTAGGGGCTTGGTTGCATGTAAAGGAGAGTTTTTGGCTGTGATACTGATGATGATGCAGCAGAACAACGCAGTACATTGTGAGTGCCCCTCTGGTGCACAGGCGAGCTGGGGAGAAAAGTTGACTCAGGCTCCCTGAGGAGAGGAGTAGGAGTTGGGGGTCTTGCTGGTCCCCAAATCATGTGCTTGGGTTTAGAAGCAGGTGCAAATGCTGCAAGGCTGGGTGTTGGTGGGAAGAGAGAAACTGCTGCGATGATCACTCTAAGTGATCAGAGTCCTTAAAGGATCTTGAGTTTTGCCCAGCTGGTCAGTAAAAATTTTACCTTGAAACTCACTCTAAATACAAACTTTGTAGGGGATTCTGTTTTGTTTTGTTTCAGAGATGTAATCTCACTGTAGTCCTAAGCTGGAGTGCAGTGGTGTCGTCATAGCTCACAGCAGCCTCAAACTCCAGGGCTCAAGTGATCCTCCTGCCTCAGCTTCCCAAGTAGCTAGGACTGCATCACTTCACCTGGCTAATTTTTTAATTTTTTTAGAGAAGAGGTCTCCGTGTGTTGCCCAGTTTGATCTCAAACCCTGACCTTAAGCAGTCCTCCTGCCCCAGCCTCCCAGAGTGCTGGGATTATAGGCGTGAGCCACCACACCTGATATGGAAGATATTATTAAAGTGAGTTGAATAAACATGATTCCTACCCTCTAGGGCAGCAGTTCTCAACCTGTGGGTCACAACCCACCGGAACTGCATTAAAGGACTGCGGCATTAGGAAGGTTGAGAACCACTGCTCTAGGGATTTTTTTTTTTAAATGCCATAGTTATTTATTTATTTATTTTGGCCGAGGCTGGGTTTGAACCTGTCACCTCCAGCATATGGGGCTGGCGCCCTACCCTTTTGAGCCACAGGTGCTGCCCTGCTCTAGGGATTTTGAATCTAGGATATTTTAAATGGGTCATTCCCTGCTGCCTAAGCCCCCAGAATGCTGCAGTCACAGTGAAACCTTGCTATGGACACTGCTGGGAAGAGTTGCCTTGGAGTCTTTCCGGTGGTCTCAGGTGTGCAGAAAGGTTGTGGTAAGGCCTCCCTGGCAACTGTCCTATGATGTTGTTCTGAAAGGGACAGCTTTATAATAAAACTACAGCAGATTCCAGATAGTGAAATGGCCAGTTTCTGATAGGCCACTCTCAGAGGAATGAGCAGTCTCACTAGCTATGTTGTCATTTCCAGTTTCAATTGCGATTAAAGATTCTGGTTGGAAAGAAGAGTGAGTCCTTAGGCATCGCTCTTTAAATGTCATTCTGAGGCTTTGTCAATGACCGTTTTGATACTGGACAGTTGCTGAGTTTGAGATGCTCACATGTCTTTTTCAGGTCAAGGATTAAAGTTGCATTTCCTCTTGTCTTGGTTGTTTGTGGTGTTCTTGGAAACTTTTTTTGTAGAATAAAACAAAGTAAACAGAAAGTCTGGCTTTTAAAGACAATAAACTTTAAGTATCTATGTCATTACAGGGCTTTAGGCTCTAGGCTTCTTACAAATGTGTGCATTCAAGGTCTATGAAAATGTCATCTGGGGAGGCTCTGGCCCTTGGTGGAGCCCTACATCCTTGAGTTGGAGGTTCCCAGAGTACAGAACCCCTGTCTGCCCCTTCTGCCTTCCCTAGGAATCTGACAGCATGGCTGTCCCTGTTGGGAGCCTGTTTGTCAGTCTTAAACCAGGACCTCAGGCCAGAGAGAAAGTGAGAGGAGAGGAGTGCATGGGACAGGATGAGGAAGGCCAAGGTGAGAAGGGTGCTGAGAACCTGGGACTTTCCTGCCTCCACCAACCCAGCCCTGCAGCCAAGGCTGTGGGGAAGACAAAGCTCTTTGTCCTCACTCTCTCTGGCATCCCTTTGATGAGGGACAGGGATATTAGTGTGGCTGCTCCCCATGCAGCAGTCTGCAGCTACGACAGATCCAGTGGGTTGACCGCCACCTGTGCTCTGGACATGGACTCTGGCCCTCCATGTGGAAGGCTGCTTTCTTCCTCCTGCCATTGCCCTTTGGCTTCTTTTCCTCTCAGTTCCTCTATTTGGTGACTTTACTCTCTGATTTTTATGATTTTGCTGTTCCTACTTTATTTAAGCTTATTCTGCCACTTAGTTTCCAGCTCCTGAGTTGGACATCCAGCAGCCCTGCTATCAGGGTCTCGTTTTTCCTTCATTTTCCAGTGAGCTTTAAGGCAATCAGTTTTCTTCTCATGGAAAACTTGCCGGTACTGGGGGACCCCTTAGGAGTAGGTTTGAACGTTACATCTTAGTTATTATAGGTTGTGTTTTCTAGTTTCCATTATGATTTCTTCTTCTTCTTTTTTTTTTTGAGACAGCTTCTCAAGCTGTCACCCTAGGTAGAGTGCTGTGGCATCACAGCTCACAGCAACTTCAAACTCTTAGGCTTAAGTGATTCTCTTGCCTCAGCCTCCCAAGTAGCTGGGACTACAGATGCCTGCCACAATGCCCAGCTATTTTTTGGTTGTAGTTGTCATTGTTATTTGGCAGGCCTGGGCTGTATTCGAACCCACCACCTCTGGTGTATGTGGCTGGTACCCTAGCCGCTTAAGCTACAGGTGCCGAACCATGATTTCTTCTTTTTAAATTTATATCTCGGGATTTAACAGAGGACAGAATTGAGTTAATTGCGATCCTTGGTTCAGGACATGTTCCCATCGTTTGTCAACATGTGCCCCTTTTCACTTGTTTGTTTCTGTTACAGTGATTGCACCTTAGGGTTTATTTTAATAATGTTATGAGCGCCCATGAACTTGCCACCCAAAACAAGAGCTGGCTTGGTCTGCAGACTGCTTAGCTCTCACCACAGTTGTCCTCTGCCTTCCTCCACCTGCGGGCTGTCAGACCACACCTTACACTCAGCATCCCTGGCTCTCCTTCTTAAAATCATTTTTTGTTATCCATACCCATCTGAAACAATAAATTAAAAAAAATTAATTAGTTTTAAACTTCATAAAAGAGGATGTCATGCTGTATGTAATATTAATATTATGGAACTTTCATATATTTATTTAATTATTTAGAGAAAGGGTCTCTGTCACCCTGCTTGAGTGGAGTGCCATAATCCCAGCTCACTGCAGCCTCCAGCTCCTGGGCTCAAAGGACTCTCCTGCCTCACTGTGTTGCTCAGATTGGCCCCCAACTCTTGGCCTCAAGTGATCCTCCTGAGCCTCCCACAGTGCTAGGATTACAGGTGTGATCTTAATCTTAGCAATATTTAGTTTTTTTTTTTTCTTTTTTGAGATAGAGTCTCACTTTGTCACCCTTGGTAGAGTGCCATGACATCACAGCTCATAGCAACCTTAAACTCTTGTATTCAAGTAATTCTCTTGGCTTAGTCTTGTGAGTAACTGGGACTACAGGCACCTACTATGATACCCGGCTATTTTTAGAGATGAGGTCTCACTCTGTCTTATGCTGACCTTGAACTTGTGAGCTCAGGTGATCCACCTGCCTCGGCCTCCCAGAGTGCTGGGATTGTAGGTATGAGCCACCACGTCTGGCCTGGCAATATTTAATCTTAAAATGGAGCATTTTAAAACTTAATATTGTTAAGATTCCATCCATATTGTTGTGTGTCGTTGCTGTTCATTTAACTGAATTAAAATTTACATACAGTAAAGTACAAAGTTTCAAGGTGAGATTTATGTACAAAGTGAATTTGCAGTGGCGTGGCTAATGCTACAATGGAGACACAAAACCTCCCTCATTCAGGAGGTTCCTGGGCTCCTGGGCTCTGTGCCTAGCCCAGCAACAGCTGGCCTGGCTCAGGTCACTCTGGCTGCCTGTTCTGAGATTTCATGCACATAGACATACAATACATGCTCCTTGGTGGTTGGCTTTTCACTCAGCAGAACGGTGACCATCAGTTGTCTGTGTGTTGGTGATTCATTCTTTCCTCTTTGGCCATCGATAAATGAATATACCACCCTTTGTTTCCATGTTGTTTGTGGACATTAGGGTAGTTTTCAGTTTGGGTTATAATAATAAAGGCATCATAAGATTCTTTTATAAGTCTCCTTATGGATGTATATTTTTCATTTCCCTTGGGAAAATACCTAGAGGTAGAACTGAACATTGATACAGTAAAGGTATTTTTAACCTTAAAAGAAACTGCCAGGCAGGGCTCCAGCCACATGCTCCAGGGCTGGTGGGTTCAAACCCAGCCCCAGCCTGCTAAACAAAAAAAAAAAAAAAAGTCAGGTGTTGTGGCGGGTGCCTGTACTTCCAGGTACTAGGAAGGCTGAGTCAAGAGAATCACTTGAACCCAAGAGTTTGAGGTTGCTTTGAGCTATAGTACTCTACCAAGGGTGACAAAGTAAGACTCTGTCTCAGTAAAACAAAAAGAAAGAAATTGCCGGTCTTGGCCACAGAGTGAGACCGTCTCAGAAAAAAAGAAAGAGAAAGAAACTTTGAGGCATCCGTCTCCCATCAGCAAATGTGAGGGTTCCAGTGGCTCCAGCTGCTCATTCACATGACACTATTGGCTGTGGTGCTGTTGTCACCCTGGCAGATATGACATGCTCCTCACTGCGTTTTAATCAACATTTCCCTGATGGCTGGTGATATTCACAGGGCTATTGGCCATTCATAAATCTTCTTTTGTGAAATGCCCAAATCTTTCGCCTTGGGTTATATTGGGTGGCGCCTGTGGCTCAGTGGGTAGCACCCCGGCTCCATATACTGAGTGTGGCCATTTTGAACCCAGCCCCCGCCAAACTGGAACAACGAAAACAAATAGCCAGGTATTGTGGCAGGCACCTGTGGTCCCAGCTACTTGGGAGGCTGAGGCAAGAGAATCACCTAAGCCCAGGAGTTGGAGGTTGTTGTAAGCTGTGATGCTACAGCACTCTACTGAGGGTGATAAAGTAAAACTTCGTCTCAAAAAAAGAAAAAAAAGAGTGGGCTATCCATCATACTACTAATGAGGTGCAAGAGTCTGTTGTGTGTATGCACATTGTGAGTGTGACTGTTTGTGAGGGACATGAACTGTGATTGCTCACTCTGAGTGGCTTTTTCATATTTTAATGGTGCCTTTTGATGAGTAGAAATTTATAATATTGATGAAGTTCAATTTATTGATTTTTTTTTTGAGTTTTGTCACTCTTGGTAGAGTGCCCTGGTGTCAGAGCTCACAGCAACCTCAAACTCTGGGGCTTAAGCAACTCTCTTGCCTCAGCCTCCCGAGTAGCTGAGACTACAGGCACCCACCACAACGCCCAGCTATTTTCTGTTGTAGTTGTCATTGTTGTTTAGCAGGCCTAGGCTGGGTTCAAACCTGCCAACCCTGGTGTATGTGGCCAGTGCCCTAGCCACTGAGCTACAGGTGCCAAGACTGATTTTGTTTTCTTTTTTTTTTTGCAGTTTTTGGCCAGGGCTGGGTTTGAACCTGCCACCTCTGGCATATGAGGCCCACGCCTTACTCCTCTGAGCCACAGGCACTGCCCTGATTTTTTTCTTTTACAGTTAAAATATTTTTCCTGGCTCAGCGCCTGTGGCTCAAGTAAGTAAGGCGCCAGCCACATACACCTAAGGTGGCAGGTAGGAATCTACCCTGGGCCCGCCAAACAGCAATGACGGCTGCAACCAAAAAATAGCTGGGCGTTGTGGCAGGCACCTGTGGTCCCAGCTACTTGGGAGGCAGAGGCAGGAGACTCGCTTGAGCCCAGGAATTGGACGTTGCTGTGAGCTGTGATGCTACAGCACTCTACCCAGGGGGACAGCTTGAGGCTCTGTCTCAAAAAAAAAAATAAATAAATAAATAAAATAAAATAAAATATTTTTCCTGAGAAATCTGTGCTTATCCTAAAGGAATAATTATTTTCTTATATAATCTTTTAGTTTTTACTTTTATATTTAGATCTCTCACTCATCTCAAATTAATTTCTGTGTGTGGTGTGTGTGAAGTAAACATTAGGGTTAATTTTTTCCTCAGATACTCAGTTCTGGAACCAGTTATTGAGTCTTTTTTTTTTTCCCATTTAATTATGCTGATGCTTTTGTTGAAGATCAGTCTCTGTGTCAGTGTGGGTTTATTTTCAGGGTTTCTGTTCAGTTCTACCAGTTACCTGCATCTCTGGTTTGCTGCCCAGCATCCACTGACAAGCTCATTCTCCTGGGCATGGACTTTGGAGTTGCTCTTGGGTCTTGGTTGCTGGAAACCCCACTGTGCAGTCATGAGTTCCTCTAAGGTTTGCAGTGAACCTGGGATTGCCATATGTGGTGAAGAGAAAGGCCTGCAGACAGCTGTGCTCTCACTAGCCGCAGGCTCGATTGTGGGTCCAAGCACTGTCCAGCACTTGCTCACTGTTGTCAGGCTTTCATCTTCACCAGCTGAGCAGGAGCAAAGTGGTGCCTTTCTGAATTGTGGTGAGCAGTGTCTTATTGCTTGGTAATGTGGGTTTCCTTTTCCATGAAACGAGTCTACATCTTTTTGCCCATTTCTTTTTCCTTTAACACAATCACAACTTAGGGGCAGTGCCTATGGCTCAAAGGTGTAGGGCGCCGGTCCCATATGCCGGAGGTGGTGGATTCAAACCCAGCCCTGGCCAAAAACTGCAAAAAAAAAAACCAAAACAATCACAACCTAGAAAAATTTCACGGTTAGTCCAAATAACTTTTTGTTTTCCCTGAACCATTTGTGAGTAGGCTACCAGCACTCCAGGTATCATCTGAGTCCTGGTTTCCTGCAAAGAGTATTGTGCTACAGCCCATAGGATGCCCAACACGGCAGGGACCTGGCTGTCCTGGGTGAGCTTAGTTGTATGTCCCTAGAGTGTTACCCTGCAGCCCACGTGATGCCTGTCAAGGCGGGGACCTGGCTGTCCCAGGTGAGTTTATTTGTGTGTCCCTTTAATCTGCTCTAGTCTACAGACTCCTCAGCGCCTCCTTGACTCTTCTCCTGGAGTTCTGAAGATTCCAAGGCCCCTCTTTTGCAGAGTGCCCCTAAAACTCAAGTAGTCTATGGTTTCCTTCTGGCAGTGTCAGGCCGTGCAGAGCAGCTCAGAGTGATGCCACCTTTTTGCTGCCTTTGTTAGGTACTTGTGGCTTCAATTTGCTATAAGAGGGAATATGTAGTGCAGGTTTTCAGAGGCTAAGGGCCTGTCATTGGAAGGGAGCAGCACCCTAGACAGCGTGAGGGTACCAGGTGGGTGCACATGGATTCCAGCCTGACACCATGGAGAGTGGACGTCCAGTGTCTGAGCTCTACAAGCTCTCCCTAGCACGGGCTCAGGGCCTCCCTTGTTCCCTTGGTTGGATGAAGACGGTTGCAGTTATCAGTGAAGGTACCGAATGTCTGGCTTTGTGCTGTTTCAACAAGGGAATGATGCCAAGGAGGACAAAGTCCAGAATTTGACCACAGACTGTATGTTAAAAAGGAGCATGTTTTGATGAGGAATGGGTAGAGAATAGGAGCTTATGAGGCCCCCGTCCATACTGGGGCACTGAGGCTGTGTTTGGGTTGGTTCCATTACCTGGAATGAGACCTGCTAACCCTGTTTTGGAATTCAAGTATATGTCCATGAGAATGACCGTGTGGAGAGACCAGCCCCAGGCTGCTCATAGTCCTGGAGCTCTCTCTCTTGTAATCAATGCTCCCACAAGCTATGCAAGGGACAGATGCAGCAAAGGGGACCCATTAGGAGAAAAAGAGCCACAGTCCATGAGGACCTTGGGGCCGGGACAGACTAGGAGCGAAAGAGCCACAGTTCCCTCGGACCCTTGGGCCCATAGCCTCCCTGGCAGTTCCCTCGGTCCCAGCTCCAGGCACATACCAGCAGCCGTGGCCCTGCGCAGACAGCGTCCTTGTTTTTCCCTTTGAGGGATGTTCCCACTGATGTCTCTGAGCTTTGGGTCAGCACTCAGCAAGTGTTTGTTGAAGGAATGAATGGAGTTTGGGTTTTTGTGTTCAATTTTTTAGTTGTTAGATTGAATTAGATATTTTGGTGGGCTTGTCTGGGAACTCAGCCATCCTTTTGGATATTACTTCCTTGGAAAATGGTATTCTGGGTTTCTTACTTGGCCTGTGTACAGTGAACTTTAGAGCCCATCGTGTGTAAAGCAACTCCTTGGAGAACTGTGCTTGCTTAATATACTTCCTTTGTGATGTTGCCTGGGAGCCAACAAGCACCTTTCCAGAAATGTCGGAAGGGCCGTCAAGGTGGTGGCATCGCTGTTGGCCCCAGATATTTGCAAATTAAGTATAAGAACACCGGTATTAGAAATATCTCATGGTGAGTCCCTTGTCCCAGACTATGCCATCGTGGTATTTCAGGTGATCAGGAAGCATGCCCCCCACCTGGCTCCTCGAGAGCTAGGCACTTAGAGTCCTTAGGGGCAGTCCCTAAAATGTGAGGGGGACGTCAGGGAGCCTATGGCTGTGTGCATTCAGGGATTAGCCAGAAGGAGCCCTCATGCTAAGCAGGACTGGTGCTGTCTGGAGAAGGGGGAGGTCACTCAGGGCAGGGCCCCAAGACCATCATGCCAGGAAGTTCTGGAAGAGGTTGTCTATGACTTTTCCTTTACTGAGCTGTTGCATTTATTTAAATTGGGAGTGTCCAACCTGCAGCCCATGGCATGTGTGCAGATTATTTGAAGACTGTGTTGCTTATCTGTTACGTTGAGTATCCAGAGAGTGTGCGCAGACCTTTTCGATTGCTCACACCTTTATTAGTGTTTGTGTATTTTAAGCGTGGCCCAAGACAACTCTTATTCTTCTGACGTTTGACAGAAAAGAAAAAACAGTGAACGACACTGGTTTAGATTGTGTTTGATTTCTCTTATCAATGTTTTGTAATTTTCAGGAGATGCTCATGTAGATGTTTTGTTAGATTTGTGCTTATGTGTTTAATTTCCTCTGGAGCAGTTGTAAATGGGTATTGTGTGTTTAACTTGTGTCCACACCTGCAGTATGAGTGTGTGGAAATGGGGTAATTTTTGTGTATTGACCTTGCATCCTGTGACCTTGCAAAACTGACTTATTAGTCTGGGCTGTTTTTGTGGCTCACTGGGGATCTTTCATGTAGACATTCATGTCACCTGCAAATAAAGACAGTTTTGTTTCTTCCTGACGGAGCCCTGGCAGCTCCATGCCAGGTACTGTGCTGAGGATGTTCCTGTCTGTGTCTGTCCCCACCGGGGTGCTGGCTGCAGGTGTCCTGAAGTTGCTATGTGTTTAGTACGGCATCTCTTTCTGTTAGTAGGTTGGTCAGAGAATTTTTTTTTTTTTTTTGTAGAGACAGAGTCTCTCTTTATCGCTCTCAGTAGAGTGCTGTGGCATCACACTGCTTATAGCAACCTCCAACTCCTGGGCTCAGGCAACTCTTGCCTTAGCCTCCCAAGTAGCTGGGACTACAGGCAGGCGCCCACCACAACGCCCAGCTATTTTTTTGTTGCAGTTTGGCCGGGGCTGGGTTTGAACCTGCCACCTTCAGTATATGGAGCCGGCGCCCTACCCACTGAGACACAGGCGCTGCCCTGTGTCACAGTTTTTAACATAAATAAGTGTCATATTTTGTCAAATTCTTTTTCTATATCAGTTGAGCTTTGTTGGTTGTAAAAATACTGTTACTGAACATTGATAAGATTTTTTCCCCCCATGGCCTTACAATTTAGGAATTTTTATGTGTGTGTGTATCAAGGAAGTTGGTAGGCCCTTTGCAGGCACAGACTCAAGTTTTTAATTGAGATAAATTTTTCTGGTTTAACTCACTTCTTCTTTTTCTTAAGCTTTTCTTTCTTCTTTTGAGATTCCTTATGTTGAACATTAGGTCTACCATTTGTGCATTTCCATTTGATTTCTGTCCCTGGTAGTTTTGCGTTTTGCAGTTGACCTGGTTCATTCATCTGTGGTTGTGGCTCTTGCATTTGAGAGATGGGTCTGAGCTCTGGGAAGCCTTTCCTCCACATCAGGAGCTCTTCACCCAGCCTCGTCTGTTAGCCTTGTCACCTTTCTCCTCAGCAGCTCTGTGGGCTCTGTGTAAGTTTACAGCTCTCTGCCTGGGGACTCTGGGGAGCTGTCAAGCTGCTGGGACAGGTGTGTACAGGGGTGGCTTTTGACCCACAGGGCTTTGTGGGGCCCCGAGAGGCCTAGCTTCCAAGTGTCTGGTTTCTGGCTTAGCTCTCCCCACCCCTGGTGAAGAGAGGCTAACTTGCAGATTCCTCTTCTTCTCGGGTTTTCCAGCAGATATGCAGGTGGGCTCATGGCCTCCTTGTGGGGGCTCTAGGCCTCCTCTGCAGAGTTCAGACTAGAATGGGAGGCCGGTCTTGGGACTGCCAGCTGGCCTCCTGTGCAGCTGTGAGCAGCCCATGTTCGGTGGGGCATCTGATGGGAGTTGGAGGGTCATGTCCAGGGCTATGGCTGTCCCAGCATTGCAGCACTCATCTGGGTGCAGTGAATGGCCCGTGCCATGCCAAGGGTAGGCAGGTTTCCCGGGGCTCAGCAACCAGTCTGGTCCCCCTTTGCTGGGTATGTGTCAACATGCTAGTTCTGTGCTAGAGTTTCTTTGTTTCTTGGTCAGGTCTGCAGATGGTCTCTACCTTTCCCCCCAGTTGGTAGCTGCATTGCACAGATGGGTTCAGGTACCCCATGAAGTTCATCTAGAGTGTTAGGAGGTGACTACAGAGGCTGTGAGGACTCTTCCATCAAGTCAGCGTCTGTCTCCTCATGGTCTTAGGGCACTCTTGGAATTGCCATGTGTTCCTGGCGGTGACTTGATTTCCCTTTAAGAAGCTATTTAGAGGCTCAGCGCCTGTGGCTCAAGCGGTTAAGGCGCCAGCCACATACACCTAAGGTGGCGGGTTCGAATCCCCAGCCCCGGCCCGCCAAACAACAATAATGGCTGCAACCAAAAAATGGCCAGACGTTGTGGCAGGTGCCTGTGGTCCCAACTGCTTGGGAGGCTGAGGCAGGAGACTCACTTGAACCCAGGAGTTGGAGGTTGCTGTGAGCGTGATGCCATGGCACTCTACCCAGGGGTAGACGGAGCTTGAGGCTCCGTCTCAAAAAAAAAAAAAAGAAGCTATTTAGATAAATGACAATAAAATAGCAACTCCCACAGGAACTCAGTGCTTCAGTGAGAGCAGGGAGAGCTGGTCAGGATGATAGCCAGCTGGGAGCTGCTGCAAAGTCAGTTGGTGGCAGTGGGACACGTGTGAGAGGCACCTCTCTGAAGCTCAGAGCTGCTCACAGTGGCCTGTTGAGTCTACTGATTTGGTCTCTCTTTTCCTAAGGAAGAAAGCAGAAATGGTTCAATGTTTGAAATTGACTAACAGGTCAGTGTTTCCCAGCCCTGCCAGAGTTTGGGCACACAGTGAAGGTGGTAGCTTTGCCTAGCCTCAGTGTGGGCAGAGTGTCCAGGGACCCAGGCAGGGCCTCTGGTGGGGACTCCCTCCAGATAACTAGAAGTGCCACCCTGCTGCGTGCAGGGGCTATCTGGAGCCCCCATTTCCTTAACTTGCAGGTCTAATGAGAAGTGTGGGGGCAGCAGCCCCTCATCAGGACACTCCCACACTGTGCCCTCCAGCACCTCTAGGTGAGACTCGTGCATGGGTCAGCAGGGAGAAGTGTATTGTAAATAACTAATTCCCTGATGCTGGAAAACAATTTCATCCTCTGGCTCAGTGCCTGTGGCTCAAGTGGCTAAGGCACCAGCCACATACACCTAAGGTGGCGGGTTCGAATCTAGCCCGGGCCCGCCAAATAACAATAATGGCTGCAACCAAAAAATGGCCAGGCGTTGTGGCGGTTGCCTGTGGTCCCAGCTGCTCGGGAGGCTGAGGCAAGAGACTCGCTTGAGCCCAGGAGTTGGAGGTTGCTGTGAGCTGTGATGCCATGGCACTCTTCCCTGTGGGACAGCTTGAGGCTCTGTCTCAAAAAACAAAAACAAAAAAAAACCAATTTCATCCTCTTAGGCTATTAAATAACATTTTCTCCAACTGCCGCTAAGTGGAAATGTTGGGTTCATGTCCTACTCCCCCCACTCATTTTGCACATGTGGGAAGGTGGTGAGATGTTGAGGCAGAGATCTCCAGCACCTCTCACCAGACATTTCATAGGAATAGACCAGGAGACCTGCCAAAGCATTCGACCACAGGATATGGTGGTTGCTAAGAGGTAACTGAACTGAATAATGTTATTTTCACTGTATTTAGAATAGCATACTGGTCAGTAACTTACTAAGTGCAGATGTTACCAGCCTAGTGAAGATGTTTGTTTTTCCTCATCTCCTGAACTTCTGCCACCTTATTTCTGTATTTGACTTGTTGATTTTAGCTGAGAATTGTTGAGAAAAGAATGTTGGTGTCAGCTTTGCAGACTTGCTGAACTTCAGGAACATCTAAGAAGTGTTAGTACTTGGGAAAGTGAGCCTGGGGGTGGGGACCTGGGCCTGCTCCCTGCTGTCAGCATTGCAGATCCTGCTGGTTAGGGCCCTGTATCACCCTGTCGATCTCAGCTAGTGGTGTATAGGAAACTACATGTTTCATGGTGAATATATTCATAATTAGTGACCTTCAGTTGTTTTCAAATTAAAGTACTTTGCCTGGTTTTAAAAAATCATATTTTTCATTCTGCCTTCAGTAGCGTATCAAATGATATAAACATCATTCCTCCTCTATTAAAATGAACAATTCACAGAAAATTCAGTTTTGCACTGAGAATTGTTTTAAAGATGTTACAGTGACTGAAGCACCTGCTGGCTCTTCTGCGGCTGTTGGTGTCGCCTTAGTTTGTGGAGTAGCTGCTGCCCACTTGGGGCACCTGGCCAATGCTACTCCTAACCACACGCACCACTCCCTTCCTTTCGGTTGTGTTTGTCCCTCCTTTCTTTTTCCAGGAGAAAAATTATAGGCTATGTTTTAGACTGAAGGCCTGGAGTGGTTTTAGCGGGTTCAGGGCAGGGTCACAGGACCACGGTACAAAGCAGACTGCTGGGAAAGCAGGCACATGCCTTGCCTAGGAGGCAGAGCCCTCATTTCCAACAGGCATCCGCTCTGCACATCAGGAAGGCTCCACAGCGTGGACACCTCTACTTTTTCTCCTTGCAAGAAGTGATGTTCCTTGTTGTGAACACTAATGTTCAGAAAGGTTTTTCCTGGACAGAGAAAAACAAAAAGTGGCTGAGAAATGGGCTTATGTGAGCCTTGGAAGGTGCCTTCAGGTTGAGCTGCCACATTTGCCAGTCTCTGTTGGCAGCTCTTGCTGAATCCACTGAACTTGACTTTGTTAAGACACCAATGCCCCACACAGTAGTGAGCTTCCGAAATGTTGTTTTTGTGGAGTGTGTTCATTTTAAGGCATAAGAAAGGGGAGTGACCTGGGTATTTGTTTAGCAACTCCTGCAGAGTATGTGGGAGACTGTGATGAAAATGCAGCCTCCTGAGCCCACTGCATAGGTGCATACCCAGGTCTCTGGGTGGACCCATAATCTCTGGGGTGTAGAGTGACCCCAGAGACTGGTACCAGTGCTGGCAGGGTTGCCACAGGCTGCCTCTCGGAGCCCTGTCAGTTGTTGCTCTCTGACCTGAGGACGAGTTACACGAGGGGTGCGTTTGTACGACAGCCTCTGAGTGGGTCCTCACCTGCCTATCCCACCTCCACCCACCCTGCTGGACCCTCACCTGCCACCCGTCCTCAATGAACTCAGATTAAGGTTTTTTTTTTCCCCTAAATACTGAGTATGTTTCATTAGAGATGTGATATTTTACACATCTCTAAAGTGGGGTATTATATTTTACACATCTCTAATGTGGGGTTACTTTGGGTTATTACATATAATGAAATACATTCATTTTAAGTGTGCATTTAATGAGTTTGAGAAACATATACAGTGATTATATGCCCGTGTAGAAACCACATTCCCATTGGTCCCAAAAGTCTCTTTATTCTCTTGCAGTCAGGCTCCTTGAAGCAACCACTCATGTGATTTCTTTCTCTGTTACGGTTTTCTTCTGTTCTAAAACTTCACATAAATGGAACTGCTCAGTATGTACTCTTGTGGTTGGCTTTTGCTTTGTTCAGCAAGATGTTTCTGTTGCTTATGTCTGTGATGCACTCTTTTTTATTCCTGAGTGTTACATTCCAGTGTATGTGTACCCACAAATTGTTTATTTGTGTATTTGCCTGTTGATGAACATTCAGCTGCTTTTATAAGCAAAGATGCTGTGAAAATTTGTGTCCAAGTCTTATTGTGGACATAGGCTTTGTTTCTTTTGGATAAATACCTAGGAGTGGAGCTGCTGTGTGGTATGAGATCTGTGTGTTTAACTCGGCGAGAACTTGAAGTTGGCCAGGGGTGGCCTGTGATCCCAGCACTTTAGGAGGCCAAGGTAGGAGGACCCCAAAGGCAAGTGTTCAAGACTAGCTTGGGCAACAAAGCAAGACCTTTTCTTTACAAAGAATATTAAAAATAGAAAAAGAAAGCCAAAACTGTTTTCCAAAGAGGTTGACCTATTTTACCGGAGTCCCATAGCTCCGTGTTCTCACAAACTGCTGGAGCTGTGGTGGTACAGCTCCCCTTTTGTGTTCAGCCTGCATGTCCCTGGTAACTACAGGATCTAAGCATTTACTTAGGTACTTTTAGCTTCTTGTATGGGGCGGGGGAGGTCCAAATATTTTGACATTTTTAAAAGTTGTTTGTGTTAGTAGTGAGTTTTAAGATATATATATGTATTTCTGTGTGTGTGTGTGTGTGTGTATGTATATATATATGTAGTTCTTTCTTCCAGTTTGTCATTTTCTTTTCTTTCTTTCTTTTTTTTTTGAGAGACAGAGTCTCACTTTGTCACCCTCAGTAGAGTGTTGTGGCATCACAGCTCACAGTAACCTCCAGCTCTTGGACTTAGGCGATTCTCTTGCCTCAGCCTCCTGAGTAACTGGGACTATAGGCGCCCACTACAACGCCCAGCTATTTTTTTGGTGCAGTTTGTCTGGGGCTGAATTTGAACCTGCCACCCTCAGTATATGGGCCAGTGCCCTGCTCACTGCGCCACAGGTGCCGCCCTATTTTCTTTTACTTATTTACACTAATTTTTATTTGTTTTCCCCATTCATGTTTCACTTGCATGTGCTCCTGGGACATAAGTGCAGCTCCCCTCCTTGGTATGTCTCACTGTGGCAGGGTCAGGGTCTTGGGCACATCTGTTACTGAAACAGCCCTCGTCACACCCACTAAACAGCCACTTCCATCCACACCCTTCACTTTCCTAAAATTTCTATCAGTCTTATTTAATTTATTTTTTTATAATTAATTCTTTTTTATTAAATCATAACTTTGTAAATTGATGCATTTATGGGTTTCAGGGTACTGCTTTGATATACAATGTGAAATGTTTACATTGAACCAAGTAACACATCCATCACAGTTATACTCATTTCTTAATAGTTTTGAAATATACCATTGCATCATGAACATTAGGTGAGGTCTCCCCAAATATCCTCCCTTCTCCCATATCCCCTCTCCCCACCCCTCTCTCTCCTCTTCCCTTCTACTTTATGGACTATAGTTATGTTTGCCATTCATATGATTGTGTAGGTGGTTATATATTGATTTCATAGTAGTATCGAGTACATTGGATACTTTTTTTTCCATTCATGGGATACTTTACTGAGAAGAATATGTTCCAGCTCCATCCAAGTAAACATAAAAGATGTGAAGTCTCCATCTTTTTTATGGCTGCATAATATTCCATGGTGTACATATACCACAATTTGTTAATCCATTCATGGGTCGATAGGCACTTGGGCTGTTTCCATGTCTTGGCTATTGTGAATTGGGCTGAAATAAACATTCTGGTGCAAATGTCTTTGTTGTAAAATAGTTTTTGATCATCTGGGTATATACCTAGTAGAGGAATTGCAGGATTGAACGGTAGGTCTACTTTTAGTTCCTTGAGTATTCTCCATACTTCTTTCCAAAAAGGCCATAGTAGCTTACATTCCCACCAGCAGTGTAGAAGGGTTCCCTTCTCTCTGCATCTATGCCAACATCTGTAGTTTGGGGATGTTGTGATGTGGGCTAATCTTACTAGAGTTAGATGATATCTCAAAGTGGTTTTGATTTGCATTTCTCTGATGTTTAAGGATGATGAACAATTTTTCATGTGTTTGTAGGCCATGCACCTGTCTTCATCAGAGAAGTTTCTGTTCAAGTCTCTTGCCCATATAGAAATGGGGTTATTTATTCTTTTCTTCTTGATTAGTTTGAGTTCTCTGTAGATTCTAGTTATCAGACCTTTGTCAGAAGCATAATGTGCAAAAATCTCCCATTCTGAAGGTTGTCTGTTTGCTTTACTTACTGTGCTCTTGGCTGTGCAAAAGCTTTTTAGTTTGATCAGATCCCAGTAATGTATTTTTGGTGTTGCTTCAATTGCCCGGGGCGGGGGGGAGTCCTCCTCATAAAATATTCTCCCAGGCCAATTTCTTCAAGTGTTTTCCCTGCACTGTCTTCTAGTATTTTATAGTTTCATGTCTTAAGTTTAAATCTTTTATCCAGTGAGAATTAATTTTTGTTAATGGTGAAAGGTGTAGGTCCAGTTTCAGTGTTCTACAGGTCACCAGCCAGTTCACCCAGCACCATTTGTTAAATAGGGAGTCTTTCCCCCACTGAATATTTTTGATAGGTTTGATGAAGATCAAATGACAATAAGTAGCTGGGTTCATCTGCCGCTCTGTTTTGTGCCAGTACCATGCTGTTTTGATCACTATAGATTTATAGTATAGCCTGAAGTCTGGTAATGTGATACTTCCTGATTTGTTCTTATTTCTGAGTAATGTATTTGCTATTTGAGTTTTTTTCTGATTCCATATAAAACAAAGTACAATTTTTTCAAGTTCTTTGAAGTACGGCAATTAATAAGGATTGCGTTAAATCTGTAGATTGCTTTGGGTAGTATGGACATTTTAACAATGTTGATTTTTCCCAGCCACAAACATGGTGTGTTTTTCCATTTGTTAACATCTTCAGCTATTTCTTTTCTCAGAGTTTCATAGTTCTCCTTATAGAGATCTTTCACGTCCTTTGTTAGGTAAATTCCCAGATATTTCATCTTCTTTGGTGCTATTATAAAAGGAATAGAGTCCTTGATTGCTTTTTCAGCTTGATTGTTGTTGGCATATATAAAAGCTACTGACTTGTAAGTATTGATTTTGTATCCTGAGACACTGCTGTATTCCTTGATCACTTCTAAGAATTTTGAAGTTGAGTCCCTGGGATTTTCCAGGTATAGGATCATGTCATCAGCAAAGAGTGAGAGTTTGATCTCCTCTGACTCTATTTGGATACCCTTGATCACCTTCTCTTGCCTGATTGTGATAGCTAAGACTTCCATTACTATGTTAAATAGCAATGGGGACAGTGGGCATCCTTGTCTTGTTCCTGATCTGAGTGGAAATTTTTTCAGTTTTTTCAGTTTTACACCATTCAATATGAGTTTGAATAGGAATGAGTTACACCATTGGCTATGAGTTTGCTGTAATTGGCCTCTATCAGTTTAAGAAATGTCTCTTCTATGCCTGTTTTCTTAAGAATTCTGATCATGAAAGGATGCTGGATATTATCAAAGGCTTTTTCTGCATCAATTGAGAGAATCATATGGTCTTTGTTTTTTCTTTTATTGATGTGTTGTATTGTATTTATAGATTTGTATATGTTGAACCAACCCTGTAACCCTGGAATAAAACCAACTTGATCATGATGTATAATTTTTTTGATGTGTTGTTGAATCCTGTTTGCTAAGATCTTATTGAATATTTTTGCATCAATATTCATTAATGATATTGGTCTTTAATTTTCTTTCTTTGTTGGATCCTTTCCTGGTTTGGGTATCAGGGTGACATTTGCTTCATAGAATGTGTTGGGAAGTATTCTTTCTTTTTCTATGCTTTGGAAAATGTTGTATAATATAGGTACTAGTTCCTTTTGAAATGTTTGATAGAATTTGGATGTGAAGCCATCTGGTCCTGGACTTTTCTTTTCTTTTCTTTTTTTTTTTTGAAACAGAGCCTCAAGCTATCCCCCTGGGTAGAGTGCCATGGCATCACGCTCACAGCAACCTCCAACTCCTGGGCTCAAGCGAGTCTCCTCAGCCTCCCAAGTAGCTGGGACTACAGGCACCCGCCACAATGCCTGGCCATTTTTTGGTTGCTTTGTTGTTGTTTGGTGGGCCCAGGCTGGGGATTCGAACCCACCACCTTAGGTGTATGTGGCTGGCACCTTAGCCGCTTGAGCCACAGGCGCCGAGCCAACTTTTCTTTTTCGGGAGATTTTGCATTGATGATGCTATTTCAGTGGTTGATATAGGTCTATTTAAGATTTCTAATTCTTTCTGGTTGAGTCTAGGAAGGGAGTGTGCTTCCAGGTATTGGTCCATTTCCTTCGGATTTTCACATTTCTGGAAAAAGAGATTTTTGTAGTAATCGTTGAGGATTTTTTTTTGAATTTCTGAAGTGTCTGTTATTATTTCTCCATTATCATTTCTGATAGATGATATTAGAGATTTTACTTTTCTATTTCTGGTTAGGTTGGCCAAAGGTTTATCAATTTTGTTAATTTTTTCAAAAAACAACTTTTTGTTTTGTTGATCTTCTGAATGATCCTTTTTTCAATTTCATTTAATTCTGCCCTAATTTTGGTTATTTCTTTTCTTCTGCTGGGTTTGGGGTTGGAATGTTCTTCCTTTTCTAGGTGCCTAAAATGATCCATTAAGTTGTTTTGCTTCTTTTCTTTCTGTTTCCTTGATGAAGGCTTCCAATGCTATAAATTTCCCTCTTAGGACTGCCTTAGCAGTATCCCACACGTTTTGATAATTTGTGTCTTTGTTTTCATTTAGTTCCAAAAATTTGGTGATTTCCTTCTTAATCTCATCTTTGACCCAGCTATTAGTCAGTCTAAGATTATTTGGCTTCCATGGCTTTTTTGAGTATGGAGATTCTCATTGCTGTTGAGTTCAACTTTTATTCCATGGTGGTCCAAGAAGATACAAGGAATAATTTCTATACTTTTAAATTTGCTGAGTTTAAACTTGTGTCCTAGGATATGGTCTATTTTGGAGGATGACCTGTGGACTGATGAGAAGAATGTATATTCAGTTTTATTAGGGTGAAATGTTCTATAGAGATCTGTAAAGTCCTTTGTTCTAGGGTCAGGTTTAAGTCTAATGACACCACAGTTTAGTTTCTTCTTGGAGGATCTATCCAAAACTGTCAAAGGGGTGTTAAAATCTCCAACTATTATATATAGTGCAGGAAGATACCAAGTTGTTCATATCCATTAGGGTCTGCTTTATGAATTGAGGAGCATTCTGGTAGGGTGCATAAATATTCATTATTGAAATCTCTTCATGTTGGGTGTTTGCCTTGACAAATATGTAGTGACCTTCCTTATCTTTCTTTATCTTTGTTGGTTTAAAGCCAATGGTATCTGCTACTAAAATTGCAACCTCTGCTTTTTTCTGTTTTCCATTTGCCTGTATTTTACAAGTCCATCCCTTCACCCTGAGTCTATTTTATCCTTTAAGGTAAGGTGAGATTCTTGTATACAGCAGAAATCTGGTCTGAGTTTATCCAGTCAGCCAATTGTCTTTAGAAGACAATTTGAACTTTCACATTAATTGAGAGAATTGATAAGCCTGGTTGTGTTTTGGGTGTCATGATTTTCCCATGTCTAGTGGACATTTTTAATCCTTTCACCGCTATGGAAGTTGGGTTTTGTTAAAAAAATTTCTGGGTGAGTTTACTTTGGAGGTAGAGCGTTGCACTGGTCGTTGTGGAGGATGGGTCTGAGAGTATCCAGGAGAGCTGGTTTAGTTATGGCACAATTCTTCAACATGTCTGTGTGTCATTAAAGTATTTGATTTCTCCATCGCAAATGAAATTCAGTTTAGCTGGATAGAGGATCCTGGGCTCGGACTTATTTTTAATTGTTTGGGATTCATTGAGGGTACAAAGAATTAGGTTCCACTGATTGCATTTGGTAGATAAAGTCCCTCTTCTTCTATCCGTTCTTTAAATAAGATTTGTGCTTTTTGTTTCTCATCTACAAGATTTTCTTCTTTATTTTCTATTAGTTTTTTAGTTTTATGTTATATACTTTTAAACACTGAATTCTACACTCCATTATTATTATTATTATTGTTATTACTATCGAGATGTCTGTTGCCAAGGCTGGAGTTCTGTGGTGTCATCATAGCTCACAGCAACTTTCAGTTCCTGGGCGCAAGTGATCCTCCTGCCCCAGCCTCCTGAGTAGGTGGGAATACAGGTGCCTGCCCTAATGCCTGGCTTATTTTTCTATTTTATTTTTTGTAGAAAGGGATTTTCTCTCTGTTGCCCAGGCTGGTCTCAAACTCCTGGCCTCAAGCGACCCTCCTGCCTCAGCTTCAGGAATGCCAGTATTGCAGCCCTCCCCCCTCCTGGTACCCAGCCTTTTACCCTTAGCTCAGTGATCCATTTCAAGTTAATTTTTGGGTGTGGTAGAGTAGGGGCTGAGGGTTTTCACATACTGAAAATATTGGTCTGAAGCAACCTACCCTGAAGTGGATGTGGCCTTGGGATTTCTGCAGTTTATCAGACTTGGGCTTTGCAGGAGCTGGATCAGTGTCCTCATCCATTCTAGAGACTTTTCAGCTGTGTTTCTTCACATGTTGCCTCTATCCCATCCTCAACATCGCAGCCTCTTGTTCTTTCTTCTTTTTTCTCTATTTTTTATATTGTGTTTTCATGCTGAATTCTGAATAGTTTTATTTGTCCGTGTTGTATTTAACTTACATTTTTATTTTCTTTTTTTAAATACTTCAAGCCCATCTTTTAGTTTAGTTTTTTTGTGTGTGGCAAAATATGTAGAACATGAAATGTACCATTTTTTAGTGTGTAGTGGGATGGCATGAAGCATATCCATGTTGCTGTGCACCTGTCACCCGTGCTGTCACTCTTGCCCCCATCCAGGCCACCAAGACTTTTTCACTGTCCTCCACTGAAGGTCTGTGCCTGTTAGACCTCAGCTCCTGTAGCCCCCCACAACCAGCATTCTACTTTGTGTCTCTAAGAATTTGACTATTCCAGATAACCTTATGTGACAATATTTGTCCTTTATGTCTGGTTCATGTCTTATATCTTTTTAAGTTTTTAAAATAAAATTTGCATTGGTTAATAAAAAAGTTTTTTTGTTTTTGTTTATGTTTTTTTTGAGACAGAGTCTCAAGCTGTCACCCTGGGTAGAGTGCCAGGATGTCACAGCTCACAGCAACCTCAAACTCTTGGGCTTAAGCTATTCTCTTGCCTCAGTCTCCCAAGTAACTGGGACTACAGGTGCCCACCACAGCACTTGTCTATTTTGTTGTTGTTGTTGTTGTTGTCATTGTTTTAGCTGGCCCGGGTTGGGTTTGAACCTGCTGGCCTGGGTGTATGTGGCCGGCACCCTACCCCCTGAGCTACGAGTACCTTTAAAATATTTTTTATCTGATAATTTGAATATCTGAAGCTTTTATTGTCTGGTATTTTGTATATTTTTACAATATACTCAGCTATCTTTGTTTTTTGTTTGTTTGTTTGTTTTTTTGAGACGGAGCCTCAAGCTATCCCCCTGGGTAGAGTGCCATGGCATCACACTCACAGCAACCTCCAACTCCTGGGCTCAAGCGAGTCTCCTGCC
>NW_003852413.1:169465-172650 GCF_000181295.1 Otolemur garnettii
AAAAAAAAAAAAAAAAAAAAGATTCTTTGATTTGCATTTGGGTAAAGAAATGAAGCTTTATATATGGCTTAGACTTGTTAAGCTGAGGAATTCTGTTAATCAGAGACAAGCCACTGGCCACATATGGTACTGAGACTTAAGTACTCTGTTAAGTAAATTGATGACTGGCAGGTGTGGTTTAACCTTTGCCTTACAAGACCTCAAGGTTGTTAGTAATTTTGTATCTTATTGTTGCAAAAATAACTCCAAAAGGAACAAAACGTAACTAGGCCTCTCTAACCGCCCTTCTTAGGGCCAACAACTCAGCTTTCAGGGTTCTTTTGGGGGGGGATTCCTTTGGTGACGAGGGGTCCGTTCGGTTGGCTGGGGGGCTTGAGGCTTGACTTCACTCACAGGTGAAAGACTGTTTCCTCAGAGAAGACCTCGCTGTGCTCCTCAGTTGCCAGGGACAGCCCACCTCCTGAGACATCCCCTGTCTATTTTGGAGGCTGGAGGGTCCCTGCTGGGCAACATCTCTCATCCATTCTATCTCCTGGAGTAACCCTCTGGGGCCAGAGCTGGGAAAAACATGTGTGGGGGGCCACAGGGCTTCCCAAGGTCTGAGGGCTGGTGGCAGTGCTCAGAACCTGCTGATCTTCAACCCTGGGCAGGAGCAGCAGCGTCAGGGCAGATGAGAGGATCTCTAGGTGGGTGCCTCTGGGTAGTTTCCTCCTGTCTTGTTAACTCTCTTTGAGACTGTTAGAACTTTTACTGTGGTGCACAGGACTTTCTTATTTGGCCAGAGAAGAGCTGTTCTTTTGTTGGTCCTTCTACAGACCCGGGCATTTGACCTTCAGCACCACCAGCTTGTAGCGAATCATAGGAAGGTAACTCTTCTGCTTCTCCTTATAACTCACCCCAGAGGGAGCCCATGTGCACATCTCTCCTCTGTCCACATCTGGCCCACTAGGACCAGAGGGCCTCCCAGGACTGTGCTCCAGCCGTGTGGACCTCGCTCAGAGGCCACTTAAACTCAGAACGCCAGGTGCCTTTTAACTCTGAAATTCTTTGACAAGAGCAGCCTTTTCCCACCAGTATTTTTTTATTTTTATTTTTAGAGACACAGTCTCATTTTGTTGCCCTCGGTAGAGTGCTATGGCATCACAGCTCACAACAACCTCCAGCTCTTGAGGTCTTAGGTGATTCTCTTGCCTCAGCCTCCTGCGTAGCTGGGACCACAGGTGCCCATCACAACCCCTGGCTATTTTTTTGTTGCAGTTTGGCTGGGGCCAGGTTCAAACCCGCCACCCTCGGTATATGGGGCCGGCGCCTACACACTGAGCCACAGGCACCACCCACCCACCAGTGTTTTTATACTGAGAAAGGAAACAGTGCTTCACTTAGAGTCAGTGTTACTTTTATAATGCATTAAAATTACTTTCCTTAGGCTGCCAAGAACCCTTCTTAACTGGTTATCATTGTGGAATTATAGCCAGTCTGGGAATTTTGCACACATTAGGACAAAGTGAGGCTTTGAACCCACCCTCATGTTGTAAGAAGAAACTGTCTCCAGACATACATGGGACAGCACTGGACATGCAGCCTTTACTTTGTAGTTCATGCTTAACATTTGTGTCTGTCCTGTTGGCTCCTCTCATCTGCATTCCCAACGCCAGTGACTTTTCGTAAAACTAGTTCCTGGCACTTGGCACTGACTGTGAGCCCGGTGGGCTGTGGCTTGCAGGGGACCTGTGGCCCTGGGGGAGGGGGTGTCACAGCCCCAACGGGCACATACACATCTGGGCATGTTATGGGACGAAAGAGCTTTTCATTCTTGCATCTTTCAGCAAGTTTTTTCCTCTTTCAACGTGGTCTTGGAGAACAAGGAGCTTATTTATCATCTGCAGAATCACTGTATGTGCTGAATGGTTGGAGCACCTGCTTTGCTGTTCATTTTTTGGCTTGAATGTTTGCTCACTGCACTCACCCTTGATTTTGGTCAGTGAGTATGTTAATGTCTTTCGTAGTCTCTTTGTATTTGCAGATGTTGACTTTAAAAGCCAGCAAGGAAGACGATTCTAGTAGAAGAGGTGGAAGATTATATTTGAGTATTCTTTGGTTTCTTGAGAGCTAGGAAATTCTGAGCACTTACGGTTTCTGCACAGATCCTTGAACTCTAAAATTGGGATGTTGGTTAATCTGGGTTCCCCAGAGAAACAGAACCAATAGGGGATATTTGTTTATATGTACATATGTAGGGAGTAATTTATTATGAGGGAATAGCTATGTAATCACAGAGGCTTAGAAGCCCCATGTCCTGCTGTTTGTAGGCTAGGGCCCCAAGAGAGCCAGCGGTGTAGGAGCTCGAAGGCCTGAGAAGTGGGACCCCTGCAGTAAGCCCTGATCTGTCAGGCCCAAGAGCGGGAATTCCATTATCCAGGGACAGGAGGTAGATGTCCCAGCTCAAGCTCAGTGAAGAATTCACCCCTCCTCTGCCACACCCTCAGTAGATGGAGTGCTACCTGCACCTTTGCAGAAGAGGGTCTCCTTCACACCCAGAAACCTTCACCAGCTACCTGGGCACCTGAGCCAGTCTACTTGACACATGATTAACATCACAAATCTGCCCCTTGTCAACTTGACACCATACACATCTCCTCAAGCCCTATTTAATCTCCCTATATGGATAATAAAGTCATTTCACATGATGTGAGGCCACTATCCCACATACAACCTGGAATGCACACTCCCTTTCCCTAAAGAGGCAGTAAAAAGTCTTTGAGTGGTGTTTACTGTTTTCTTTATATCCTGAAATATAAATACTATGATATAAAATTAACAATAATTAATACTTATATAAAACATTTATTTAGGGCGGTGCCTGTGGCTCAGTGAGTAGGGCACCGGCCCCATATACCAAAGGTGGCAGGTTTGAACCTGTCCCCAGCCAAACTGCAACAACAACAAAAAAAATAGCCAGGTGTTGTGGCGGGCACCTGTAGTCCCAGCTACTCGAGAGGCTGAGGTAAGAGAATTGCCTAAGTCCAAGAGCTGGAGGTTGCTGTGAGCTGTGATGCCATGGCACTCTACCAAGGGTGACAAAGTGAGATTCTGTCTCTAAAAAAACCAAACATTTATTTATACTCATGCTGTGTTGTGTTACATGATAAGGGAATAACAGGAAAGAAAACAAAGACATTTACTTG
>NW_003852413.1:174610-179661 GCF_000181295.1 Otolemur garnettii
TTGCAGTCCCACCAGCAGTGTAAAAGTGTTCCCTTCTCTCCACATCCACACCAGCATCTGCAGTTTTGAGATTTTGTGATGTGGGCCATTCTTACTGGGGTTAGATGGTATCTCAGGGTGGTTTTGATTTGCATTTCTCTAATAATTAGGGATGATGAGCATTTTTTCATATGTTCATTTGCCATTTGTCTTCTTTAGAGAAAGTTCTATTCATGTCTCTTATCCATTGATATATGGGATTGTTGGCTTTTTTCGTGTGTATTAATTTGAGTTCTCTATAGATCCTAGTTATCAAGCTTTTGTCTGATTCAAAATATGCAAATATACTTTCCCATTGTGTAGGTTGTCTATTTGCTTTTGTTGTTGTCTCCTTAGCTGTACAGAAGGTTTTCAGTTTAATTAAGTCCCATTTGTTTATTCTTGTTGTTGTTGCAGTTGCCACGGCAGTCTTCTTCATGAAGTCTTTCCCTAGGCCAATATCTTCCAGTGTTTTTCCTGTACTTTCTTTGAGGATTTTTATTGTTTTAGGCCTTAAATTTAAGTCCTTTATCCATCTTTAATCAATTTTTGTGAGTGGGGAAAGGTGTGGGTCCAGGTTCAGTCTTTTACATGTGGATATCCAGTTCTCCCAGCACCATTTATTGAATGAGAGTCTCTCCCCCAAGGTATGTTTTTGTTTGGTGTACCTGTGATATTTTGATAAAGCATACAAGGTGCACTGACCAAATCTGGATAATTGGGACATCCATCACTTCAAACATCTGTCATTTCTTTACATTGGGAGCATTCCAAATCTTGTAGCTATTTGGAAAAATACAATAAATTATTAACTATAATGGCCCTATTGTACTGTTGAATGCTGGGTCTTATTCTTCTAACTGACTCTGTTTATGCCATTAATCTCTTCATCTCCCACCTCCTTGCCCAGCCTTGGGTAACCATCCAAGGGATCAATTTCTAGCTTCTGCCTATGAGTGAGAACTTGTGCCTGGCTTGTGTCACGTAGCATAATGTTCTCCAGGTTCCATAAATATTTTTGAGGGACGACTAAACACAAGTGTTGAGCTGACCCTTGTTCTAGAAAGTATGTGTAATGCCCCTGTCCAGGGGACCTGGGATGTGGTTGCCTTAGTGTGCGGACTCCAGGCCAGAGATGAGTCTCCCTTGTGTTGGGGGCAGGTGGGGATTTGCTCCTGGGTGGGGCCAGGCGCCCCATAAGCTGCCTGCCTCTCCTTTGGCCCCTCAAGCTCTTCCTGTGCAATATCTATTAAGGCCACGTGCTGGCTTTTAGCTCACTGCCACCTCCTCCTCCTCCTCTGCCTTCTCCTTTCCCTCTTTCTCTCTCTCTTCCCCCCTCCCTCTTCCTCCTCTCTCTTCCTCTCTCTCTTCCCTCCTCCTCCCCTCTCCCTCCTTCCCCTTTTCCTTCCTCTTTCTTCTTTCCCCTTCCTCCCTCCTCCACCCGTGCCCCACTGGGCTCATCTCAGACACCTTATTCACAGGTCATTGTGCTGTCAATCTTAGAATGCTCATAAGACTGTTTTTCTGAGTTAAGAGACATAAATCTGGGTCTTTAGTTCATCTTACTGCTCAATTTAAAGATAGATATCCTCCTGATGACATTATTTTTAGTTCTGTTTGGTCCATTGTATCTTTTAGTAAAATGCTTACCTTTGTTTTTTCCATTTAAAAAACTTTATCTTGTTGTGAAATAAGATATACCTATGTAAAAATGTACAAACATAAATACACACTTTATGGCTCAATTATGAAAGAAATGCACATGTGGCTTCCACTGGGTCAGGAGCCCCCGTTGCCCACACTCCGGTACTGTCCTACCCTCCTCTGTCCTCATGAGCCACTACTGTGACCATCAGCATCATGATGTCCTTGCTTTTCTTTATGGTTTGCATTATATGTGCATTTCTTGAATAAAATGGCTAATTTTGCTCGAGTTTGAATTTACATAAATGGAATTAATACTGTGTACATTCTTACTTCTTTTGCTGAATATAAGTGTGTGAAATTTACTTGTGTATAGCTGCATTTTAGCTTTAGAGCTGAGTGGGGTTTAGAGGTGACAGTGTGGTTTACTCACCCACGGGTGTCTGTGGTCGGAGCTGTCCCCACACTGGCTCAGTGCTCCTGTGCACGTGTCTTCTTCTTCCCACATAGGGGGGTCCTGGGTCTCAGGAATGTATCTTCAGCTCTCCTGGGTGGTGCAAACTGTGTCCCAGAACAGCTGAGCTGTCATCTTGGTAGCTGGGCCTGTGTGTGGACTCTTGCCATGCTACCTCCTCTGTCCTGCTGGGGATAGCCAGAGGCTTTTATTGCCCTACCCTCCTTGCTGATAAGGTTTGTGGACTTCAGACATCCTGTGGTTTCACATGACATGTAGGGGCTCCCTGCTCTGTCACCAGGCTATCTGCCCTTCTCTTACTTGTGTGTAGAAGTTACTTTCTATTGTCCTAATGTGTGCTCTTTGCTGCAGGATGACGTGATGATGCCTCAGAGGGTGAGACTGCAGCATGCCGCTGCCCTCCAGCACCCAACAAGCGTAAGTCCTCACCTCCTTTTCTGTCTTGCTACCACCTTTTGATGAAATTATCAGGATGGTTTTTTAAATGAAGACGTACTTTTCTTTAGTAAGAAAAGTACTATGGTAAGACTGCCAAGTCACAGAGAATGACTTGCAGCTGGTATGCCTCTAAATGCTGTGTGTTGTCCTTTGAAGAACAACATGCCTCTTTTTTGGATAGCACTTCTTTATTAAAATGGGCACACAGGGTTTTGTTAGCTTTTTTTTTTGGCAGCTTTTGGCCGGGGCCGGGTTTGAACCCACCACCTCCGGTATATGGGGCCGGTGCCCTACTCCTTTGAGCCACAGGCACTGCCCTGTTCGTTTATTTTTAATCAGCATTTTCAAGAGCACCTTAGACATGAAAACAGGCTGAGAGCTGTAGTGTGTCAGTATAAAAAAATTCTTTTTCTTATTTAGATACCCTCCAGTTACGTCTCTGCACGTGTGAATGGGTCATCATGTCCCCACCCCCAGCCAGGCTGTCGGGACAGGCTGTCCCTGAGCATGTGGGTGGGCATTTTCTTCTGCAGATACCCTCCCCTACAGGTAGGAGCCATGGCGCCACCATCACAGCCTGGTGGCAGCCACCCTGTGGCTCCTGACAGCTCAGAACTTTCCACTAAATTCTTAGAAGAAACCTTTGAATTATAATGGTAATCCCCTAGTTCAGACACGGAAAAATCCATGAGCTGACCCAGCACTATAGTGTGCATTTGGGTACGCTGCTGCTCACCCCGGGGTGGCCCCTTGGTCATGCTGCTCTCCCCAGTGGCATGCCCAGTATGGTGTCCATGAGTGTATGTGTTTACATGGTCTGGTCCTGTAAGCAGATGGGGTTCCCCAAAGTGTTGGGAGCCTGACTGCCTCAGGTGTGTCTCTCAGATACATATCTCAGGTTACATATCTCAAGTGCATATCTCAGGTTGCTTGTCTCAGATTGCGTGTCTCAGGTGCATGTCTCAGGTACATGCACCTGAGATATATAACCTGAGACATGTGTGTCTCAGGTTTGTGCCTCAGATATGTGTCTCAGATTGTGTGTCTCAGGTACATGTCTTAGGTTGTATGTCTCAGGTGTGTGTCTCAGATTGTGTCTCAGGTTTGTGCCTCAGATATGTGTCTCAGATTGTGTGTCTCAAGTGCGTGTCTCAGGTGTGTGCCTCAGGTTGTATGTCTCAGGTGCGTGTCTCAGATTGTGTGCCTCAAGTGTGTGTCTCAGGTTCGTGCTTCAGGTGTGTGTCTCAGATTAGGTGCCTCAGGTGCGTGTCTCAGGTGCATGTTTCGGGTTGTATGTCTCAGGTGTGTGTCCCAGGTATGTGTCTCAGGTTGTGTGTCTCAGGTATGGGTCTCTGGTGCCTGTCTCAGGTAGGTGCCTCAGGTTGGGTATCCAAGGTGGGTTTCTCAGGTTGGGTGTCTCAGATTGTGTCTCAGCAGGGTATGTGTCTCTGGTGGGTGAACACAAACAAGAAGCAAACTGAGACACAGACCACCTTGTCAAGGGCAGAGGGGCCCTCGGGGCTGCCTCTGTCGTGGTGTACAAGGTCTTGGGAAGCTTGGTGGCCCCAGGGGAGGCTGTGGGGGCTTATGTGGGGGCACATTTTTTAGGGGTGAGACTCACTCATTTTTTAGAGTCTGAGACTCACACCAGGTTCTTAAAAGGGTCATGACACAACTAAGTTTAGGAACCACAAATATGTGTAAATATGTATTTATAACAATTGTTTACCATAGACTCCAGAAGTTGGTTTTTAGAAGTTTGCCCATGTAGAATATTTCATTTCTTACTCCTTGCTATTAAATAAATAGTTGGGGAAGGTGTCAGCCAATCTCTGTTGGTGCTGTCGTGGCACTCTGGGCCATGTGGTCATTGGTTACTCACAAGGATTTCTTCCCTCACCTCCAAAGGCACAGTTGGGATTTTTTAGTTACATGAAAAGGGAGGCTCAATGCACAAACTATATGTATTTGGGGGGGGAGGGGTTGGTTCCTTTAGAAAGAGGGAAAACATGGGGTGGGGGAGGTCCTTCAGTGTGTATTCCTCTGTGCAATTTATGTTAGAAAGTGCAGAGACTGGGATTTCCAGAAGTTTCTTCCATTGGCTCTGAAAGGTGTGACACTACTACTTAGAGAAGTCAGAGAAGTGGTGGGAGTGACAAGGTGTGGAGCTGTATCCTGCTCGACTTGCTATGGTTCTCTGTGTTTGTCTATCCCTATACCTGCATTAGCCCAGGAACCTGCCCTATACCCCCTGGGGTAGAAACCATGCATTTGTATAATGAGACTGAGCCATCCTTATATAAGGCACTTACATAAGGTGCCACATTTTTTGTTCAGTGTGATTTTTTAATATAGCTGGAGATGACAGTTTCTAAGTACACATTGGAAACTTATAAAGCATCCTGTACTGAATGTTGACACTTGAGAAAATGAGGTATTTTCAGATTTTTTTATTTCTTTTTTTTTTTTTTTTTTT
>NW_003852413.1:180159-190916 GCF_000181295.1 Otolemur garnettii
TTTGAGACAGAGTCTCACTTTGTTGCCCTCAGTAGAGTGCCGTGCATCTTAGCTCATAGCAACCTCAAACTCTTGGGCTCAAGTGATCCTCTTGCCTCAGCTTCCCAAGTAGCTGGGACTACAGGTACCCACCACAACCAGCTATTTTTAGAAATGGGGTCTTGCTCTTCCTTAGGCTGGTCTCAACTCCTGAGTTCAGGGAATCCACCCACCTCGGCCTCCCAGAGTGCTAGGATTACAGGTGTGAGCTACCACATTGACCTTGATTTACATTTTTATAGATTTTTTAAAAAAGTTTTAGGTTATAGAACTTTAAAGTCTTCTTATTAAATTCTTTCTAGATATTCTATTCCAGCACTCAGGAGAGAAATGTTACTCTCTGGAGCCACATTTTTCTCCCAACTATATAGATAGTTGGAACATTTGGACATTTCTTCTACACTGAGACTTTTCTGCACCAAAATTAGATGTGTCATAATAGTTTGTTGAACTAAAACAAAGTGAGTTCTAGCAAGGTTGTTATTGTGTGGCTGGATTTTTTTTTTTTAATTCATGACCTGCAAAAATCTTAATTTGCAGTTCCTGGTTGGTGGTTATGTCAGTTATATTGTATAGTTTGTTCTGAAAGAATGAAATGAATCCTGAGTATACACTCATACTTGGTTATTATTTTTTAAGGCCACTTATAGAAAAACCATTTAGCTGGGAAAGCAAGATCCTTGATGACAGTTTTCATAAATTGGGCAGTTGCATGGAAGTCACTGCAAAACCTTTAGACTTTGACATTTCAGCATTATGAGGCAACCCCAAGTATATTATTTATTCCCATTTCTGGAACAATTGGAGCCAAGAGCAGTTCTGGAACAGAAGTTGGGACAGACTAAGGGAAACCTATGTTTGCTTGGGGGGGGTGGAGTGGCAGTCCTGAGGGTGATGAAGAAGGAGCCTTCTTGGGGTCCCCTGAGCAAAGGCACAGAGGCAAGGAACCAAGCCACACAGCTACAGGAGTGGTGGCAGCAGGGAGGGTGCCAGACTAATTGGCCCACATGCCAGCTCCTTGGGGAGAGGCCACACCCCATGGCCTTGGGACAGGTAAACTATTGAAGGCTGATGGGATGGGTGAGGGGCCTGCTCTCCATGTTGGAGTATCCATTTGGCCTGGGGGAATGGGGGGACCTACATGTTCAGTATCATGATCAGCATGTGCACGGCTTGCCAAGGGACAAGAGGCGCAGGAGAGCAGGGAGAGGACCTCCCTGTCTTCCAAGACTGAGTCTCGGAGGTGAGCTTCCTCATCTCCACCTTACAGGCCAGAAGGGAGAGGGCCTCAGGGACTTTGGAGCCTTCTTTTCTCTGTCCTTTCAATAACACACAGCTTCATTGTACCCTGTCTATCCCAGGAGGGCAGGTGCCCTGCCTGGACATACTGCCTCACCTCTCCCATCTACCCCAGAGGTATGTGTGCTCTGCCTGGATATATAGCCTCACCCCTTCCACCTAACCTACCCCAGAGGGAGCAGTGCCCTTCCTGGAGGAACAGCCTTACTTCTCCTGTCTACTACAAGGGGATCTGTTCTTTACCGGGATGTAGGAACTCCCCAACCTCCATCTCCCAGGATGCATCCCATAATGAGCTTGTAAAGAGTGAAGTGAAGGAATTTCCTAGAGTGAAGAGAAAGAACAAAGAAAGTTTGGTGTTTGGTGGACAGTAAATCACATCTCGCTGGTCGCTGGTCAGAGACATCTTGGTTGGCCCTGCTTGCCCCCCTGCTTGGGGCTGCAGGTGACTCATCCCGAATGCCAAGTTGCTATCATCTGGGCAGCCACTTAGGCCAGCTTTGTGTCTCTGCTTCTGTTCCTGCTCCTGTGGAAAGCTATGTGTTAATTAAATAAATAAGACTTTAATTCTATGTAAACAGTCTGTGTGTGTCCCTCTGAGCCTTCCTCTGAGGATGTTCTAGGGGGCAGGACTGGAGTGTCAGCCAAAAAAGCACATGGCTGCTCTGTGCCAACAGTTAGGGGAAGCTACTCCAGGCTGGAGGGTAATCTCTTAGGCAGGTTGGGGTCAGAACTTGTCAAACCAGCCATTGGAGAGGTGGGAGCTGTCAGAGTAATTTACTCTTGCCTTTTTAGGGCCTCAAGTGGGTAGGAAATGTGTTCTGATGGTTCTTGAGGGGCAGGGATGACATAGTCATGTCCAGACAAGGTGACCTGGGTCTCTTGTGGCTATAGTCCAGGCTGTGGTCTGGGGGGGGGGGGGCTACTGCCATGAGGGGGAACTTGTTGCCCTCACATCACCTGCTCTAGAATAAGAGCTGGCCCTGGACACACTGGGCTGGCAAGGAGCACCAAGGGGAAACCAGTGTGCCTGCTGGTCAGGGGACCTCTTGATGTATCCCAGGGCCCCTAGGAGCACCCCTGCACCAGGGGTTACCCTAATGCTGTGGTCCCAGCCTCTGGGCCCCTGGTGGGTATCAGTCTGTAACCTGTCAGGAACAAGGCTGCACAGCTAGAGGTCAGCAGTGGGCAGGCAAGTGAAGCTTCATCTGTACTGATAGCCACTCCTCATCATTCATATCATGGCCTGAGTTCACCCTCCTGTCAGGTCAGTGGTGGCATTAGATTCTCACAGGAGGTAAACGAGGGGTCTCAGTGGGTGTGCTGTGCTCAAGTCTTCCCAAAACCATCCTTACTGCCCCTGTGTGTGCAAAAATTGGCAGCCATGAAACCTGTCCCTGTGCCAAAAAAGGTGTTACCAAATTTTCAGAACCAGTCACCTGAAGCCACATCAGAAAGAGGGACCAGGAGTTTGAGGAGAAGGAAAGAGTAATTTATTAATTTGCCAGCAAATGAGGAGCTGTTAGACTCCTGTCTCAGAATACCAGCATCCCCTTTCTGAACAGAAGCACAGAGCTTTTAAAGGCTCCAGTTAGTCCTACAATCCCATTTGGGCTAATCTCACGGCCTCTGGCCCAGATTTATCCCCATCCCATCTTGAGACCTCCAGCTCTCAAACCTTCTCTATAGCATAAAGAATGAAAGACATTGCCCTGTTTTAGTTCTCAAAACAAAAGGGTCAGGGGGGTTTGAAGAAACAGAAACATTTTACCTTTTTTTCCTCAGGCCATTCTCTGTGTTGTAGTCCATGTCTGTGGGAGGGGGTGGCATAGTGCTCACCTTGGGGTGCTGGGAAGGGTTTCCCATAAACTGTTTCTAAGCCTTCTTCAGAGGAGGTCAAGTGGCAACACCTTATTCCACTTTCAGTGGGTTCTGTGTAATTTTCCTTTTAGATACAGGGCTTTGCTTACTTGCTGGGTCACCTCTGCTGCAGAGGAGGGCAGGTTCATACTGGTGTTCATTCAGAGAAGCTCATGGTGACCACGGGACAATGTAGATGGGAAGCAAGGCATCCCCCCAAGGGACACTGCCATGGAGCAGCCAAATGTAGTGATTCCTTGAGGAGGGCAGGGCGTTTAACGCAAATCAGCAGCCCAGGAGGAGTTGATATTAGTGTCAAAATTACAACTGTTTTCCTTTTTCCTTTCATCTTGTTTTCAAGCTGAATTCTCAGGCCTGTGCCTGAGAGGCACTTGTCTGAGAATAACCATGTTTTCTGGTTCTCACTTCCCTGGTATCCCTCTGCCTCCATTGTCACTAGTACCCAGGCCTCCTCCCATGGCTGAACCAGTGACAGATGCTTGCCCAGCCCTGTGACCTAGTGTGGTCTTCTGCCCTTTGGAAGTAGGCCCCTTGCTGTCCCCAGGACTCGTTCTGCCCTGGTCTGTGCCCATCCTGCTGGGCATCCCTGCGACCCTGCAACCTGGCTTTCCCATCATTGACTCCTCAAGCTTCATGGAGCAATATGGTATGGCGGGTGGGGGCTCACTTGTGAATTCTTTGTACAGGCCCAGGGTGGCTGCCTGTAGTGGGCCTCAGCTAGACACTGTAGGCAGTAGTCCAGCCTACCCAGAGGCCTATATAGGCCATGGCTGTGGGAGTGCCAAGCCTGCACCTGCCTTCCTCATGGCCTGGGGCCATTTGCGAGGACAAGCCCAGTGGGAAAGCCTGCTGGGAGTTCACCCCCCCCCCACCCCAACCTCAGAGCAGGTGTCAGGCAGGATGGAGGTATGGTGGCAATGGAGAACGCAGGCTGCCAAGTTGCCTGCCCTCCTCTCTAGTTTTGGCACTCCTCTCTTCCAGTGTTCTGGCCTGGGCTGTTTCCAGCTCTGGCACCAACTGTAGTGGTCCACACACCACACGTTCAGGAGTTTTAGGGTTGCTTGGGATCTGCTCCCAGGACCTGTGCTCTCTGCGCCTGTCGGCAGATGCTCTGCTGTGCTCGGTTATCAAAGCTTCAGGAGAGCCCTACACCAGTGGCCACGTCCAGAATATTGAAGAGTGGGCACATGCCCCTTTCCTTCAGTGTTCCTATGTGCAGAGCACCCCACCCCCCAAATGCCAGGCATAGTGCTAAACTCAGGGCTCACAGAGTCTGAAGTCCCATGTGGATGAACCACATAGTGTGGGTTGCTTGGCATGGAGGAGCATGCAGCTGGCGTGGTGGGCTGGGGACTGAAGTCCTATGTGGATGAACCATGCAGTGTAGGTTGCTGTGGTGCAGAGGAGCATGCAGCTGGTGTGGTGGGCTGGGCACTGAAGTCCCGTGTGGATGAACCATGTGGTGTGGGTTGCTGTGGCGCAGAGGAGTGTGCAGCTAGCATGATGGGCCAGGCACTAAAGTCCCATGTGAATGAACCATGCAGTGTGGGTTGCTATGGCACAGAGGGGTGGGCATGGTGGGCTGGGCAGCCTGGTGCTAATGAGGAGTAGCTGATCTCTCAAGATGGGGGGTCCTCACCCTCCAGGACAGAGCTTGGTGCCTTCTTAGCACCAAGAAGAGGTATTTGGAAGTGTCCAGGCCAGCAGAGGTCCTCTCCTATGCTAGATTAGTGCTCGTGGCTCATTGCAGGTTAGTCTTGAGTTTCACAGGACCCTGTGCTCTGAGTATGAGACTCCCCCAGCGTGCCTCTTAATTTCCCCAGAGCATGAAACTAAGGAGGTGTGAAGGAGGGAGGACCCCTTGCCCAGGAGGAGCCTTTTGTGCTGCTGGCTGGAAGCAGAGGTCCCTGCAGAGCAGGTGCCATATGTCCTGCCACAGCTGCTCATGACCTAGCTGTTCCAGCTCTTGGAGCCTCATTTGTGTACACGAGTTAAGCATCTTTATCTTCATATTTGGGAATACCTTTGAAATAGAGTTTCTACTTCACAGCTTTTGATCAACATTTTTTTTTTCCTATTCATAATCTTTTGTATTCAGTAGTGACATGCAAGCCAGCATAGACAAGAGAAAACAGATGCAGTAGACAATTTGTGTCTCCATTTGTCATGTGTGGGGTCCCTCCTTGCTGAGCAAGATGGTGGTTTGGGAGCCGTCCTGGCCTATCACTGCCTTTAGGAGAGAAAGAAGAGGTTCACACATGGAATTCAGCAGCATATAAAAAGTGCACAGCTGTGGCCACATGTGTTTTAGTCCAGTAACAAAATGGGCAAAAGAGGAAAGTTCATCTTGCAAAAGATCTACAGTTGACAAGTAACCAGGAGGAGAGGCTAACCTGTGCCATCTACAGCGCATGTCTCTCTGTGGCGAGGGGCCCTCAGGCTGGCTGAGGGGACAGCAGTGACAGCGCCAAGTGCCAGCATGAAAATTTACATGCGAGAATGATCACAGCAGATTACAAGCTGGAACAGCCTGTATACCCTTTGGGATAAATGGACAAGCTGCGATCCTTCTGCTCTGCAGAGCTGGCTGTCCCCACACAGCAGCCTGGGGTGGAATGGAAGCCTCTACAGAAAGCTGCATACCATGTCCCACTGTGCAGGTTGTAGGAAGGGCAGGGCTGCAGCGCTGGACCACGTGTGTGGATGTGGTGGGAGCTGCACAGGCCTTGTGGTGTACGCAGTCCATGCCAGTACCTCTGTGCCCTTTCTGGTACCCATGCACACGGTGTCCCAAGAGCCAGCAAGACAGAGCATGGGACTTCTCAGGATTATCTCTGCATGTGAATCCGTAATTTTCTCAAAATAAGTTTAATTTAAACCAACAACAAAAAAAATGCAAGCAAAAGCAAAAGCCTCCTCCAAACTCATTATTACTGCACTAACACAAACTACTCATTGCATATAAATGCTGCGTGTGTTGGAATAAAATTTAAGACACCAGCTACCTGGGCATAGCTCATATCATGGCCAGCAGACCCACTGATGCTCTCTGGCCACACTTAGGTTTCCTGGCTGTTCTGCAAGGTGGCCAGGGGCCCTGCTGCAAGAGCATCAGCTCAGGCAGGCTCCGGACAGCCCTGGACCCTCGCCGGGAGGGCTCAGTAGCATGCAGACTCGCTCAGTACCCTCCCCAGCTTGGGGGAGAGTGCTTGGCTGCCCCATAACCAGTCAGCTGTGCAGCTGGTCTCTGAGCATGACCTCTGATGTCCAGACCTCAGACTGTCTGTAGGACCTGATCTCCTATATCTAAGCATCTTAAAGATTTTTGGACATACCGCAGGAGTGTACTACAGCAAGAGTACAAGCGACTGCTCCAGATTTCAGGGTGCTGTGGCAGGTGGGGCAGGAGCAAACAGAGCCAGGGGCTAGTGCAAGGGCAGAAGGGGTGATGGGCAGGGAGATGGGTCGTGTCCACAGCAAGGGGAGGCAGAGGCTGGGCAGAGGGTGGATGGAGGTGAGAAGGACGCCCCTGAGCTTGTATAATGTCACAGTGATAATTGGCAGGAAGCAGAGAGGTGTGTGGGGACACTAAGAAGACGTGTTCTTAGGGGGTTATCTAGTGGCCCAGGGAGATAGGGCTTGAGGCCACTCTAGGGTTACTGAGCTCCTAGTGGGTCCCTCTTTATTTGGGGACGGGGTTTCCTGAAGCTAAAGTGAGGATGTTCAGACTTGCTGCCCGAGGCCGTGGTGGCAATTTGTGTCATCTGCTTTGAGATATTGTTCAAGAAGTAAGTCATTGGACATAAAATGTGGGTGTTTTTGACCATGTATGTGAGTCATTTTCATTTCAGTACATTAAGGAGGAAATGTTTGTGTCATATTCTTAATTCCACCGAGGGAAGCGTCAGCTATTCACTGTTTAGATGCTACTCAGCATTGCTGTGTGGGTCCAGTAACGCTGAGTTCCTGCCTGTCCCTGGGCTGGACAGCCCCTCCCCACCCCTGCCATGCTCCAGGAATTCCTCCTGACCTGACCCAGAGTCTGCAGGCCACAGTGAGATCCTCTCTGCACCTGTAGCTCAAAGCAGCGTGGGGTATACATGAGTGGGCTGAGTGCACATGCTGCCTGCATGGTCTTCTCTTACCTGCTGTTTGTGGTTGTTTTTCACAGATTATAGGCTGCTGTGTGAGCAGAGATCCTCCTAACTCCACCGAACGGTACACACGCTGGATCAACCAGCTGGCACCTGACCAGCTTCTGACCCAGGTACCTCTCAGTGGCCCATCTGTCCCCATTGCAGACACATCTGCTTCATGCATGACAGTTTAAATCCCTCCCAGAGCCAGCTTCCTGTCTGTATGTGTAGCCTTTGCTTCTGACGTTGGGGCATGGTCTTTGCATCTTTACACACTGCTGACTGGGCCGTGTGAAACGCCAGCAGCGTGGCGCAGACAGACACTGGCTTTGTCATGGCCTAACAGTGCCAATTAGAGGTCTGACCCAGGAAACATCACCATGGAGTGCTGGATGGGGCAGTCAGAAATCCCACACTTGGCATGTCAGAGTCCCCACACACGTGTCCCTAATGTATCCCACACAGCCAGGGCCCACACACATGGAGTGGGGCAGTAGGGCAGCCCAGGCCATGGGTGTGTGACTTGTCTGTGCCATCCTCTGAGGAGCCTGGCCACCTCCCCTAGAGGTAGAGACTCTTGTCCCTGTGTCATGACTGGTTAGTGCCAAGGGCATCAGCCCTGGTCCCTGTCTCATCCATGCAGCCTAACTGGTTAGTGCCAAGGGCATCTGCCTGGTCCCTGTCTCATCCCTGCATCCTAACTGGTTAGTGCCAAGGGCACCTGCCCTGGTTCTGGCCACAAGCTCCATTCCAGCCACAAGTAAATTCATGAAATACTGAGCACAGGACATAAACATTTGTTTTAGTCTTTAGTAAAAGTAAAACAAATGTTCCTGTATCAGTTATATAGCTGTATTTCCTTAAAACAATTCAAAAATAATTTTATTGTATTTGTAAGAATTATACTTGACTGTTCCATAAAGAAATTTGAGCAATGTAAAAAATTATAAAAATGAAAGTATGCTGCTCAGAACTCACCCTGGGCTTTTCCAGTCATTTTTTCTGTGGCTAGATCACCTGGGCCAGCCCTGTTGCCATCACTGTAGAGTGGTTACATTTTCCAGGAGTTGTATAAACGGAATCTTGCACCAAAGTACATTGACTGCGAAGATGCCAGAGTTCTTCCTGGCACTTGCCGATTGGTAAAGTGGCAACCCCTTTTTCTCCCCTACCCTTCCTTTTCCTTCTTCCCCTTTTCTTAGCCTCCTCCTCCCCTCCCTCTTCCCTCCCCTTCCCCACCTTCTTCCTCTTCTTCACCTTCCTCTCCCCTTTCCCTTCCCCTCTTCCTTCCCCTCCTGCCCCTTTCTTAACCCCCCCCCCTTTTCTTTATGAGAGTTCATTGTAGTTGCTGATAAATCTCTTTATAGATTCCTTTATCATCTTTTCTTTGTCCTTGAAATCCTTTGTTGAAGATGTTGGTAATTTGGTCATTGATGCTTTCAACAGTGAGACTTTTACAGATTGCATCTCCTTGTTCTCATTTAACAAATCACTCTGTTCCTAGATTTCCTAGATTTATAGACTTCATGAGAATAGTTATTTATTCATTTGTTGTCTGTGTTTAAACAGCTGTATCGATGTGTAACTGATGTCCGATAGATAGCACCTATTTCCAAAGATTGATCAGCTTTGAAGTGTGTACCAGGAACCACCCTCACAAGGTGATGGGTGAATTTTTGGTGGCTGTCCTCCCCAGACACCAGGCAACCACTGATCCACTTTCTCCCTGTGGATGAGTTTTACATTTTCTGGAATTTTACATAAATGGGATAATATGGAAGATACTTTCTTCGTCTGGTTGCTTTTAGCTAACATAATTACATTGAAATTCATCTGTATTGTTTGTTCACAGCAATGGTTCCTTTGTTTTCATTACTGAATAACAAAGTTGACCCTTTTTTCTTTTTCTTTTTTTTTTTTGAGACAGAGTCTCACTTTGTCACCCTCTGTAGAGCGCTATGGCATCACAGCTCACAGCAACCTCAAAATCCTGGGCTCAAGAGATCCTCTTGCCTCAGTCTCCTGAGTAGCCATCACAACACCTGGCTAGTTTTTCTATTTTGGGTAGAGACAGGGTCTCACTCTTGCTTAGGCTGGTCTCCAGCTCCTGAACTCAGGTAGTCTGCCTGCCTCGGCCTCCCAAAGGGCTGGGAGATTACAGACGTGAGCCGCTGCGTCCAGCCCCACAGTTGACCTTTGAACAACACAGGTTTAAACTGCACATGGATCATTTATTTATTTTGTCCAGCAGGCCTGGTCTGGGTTCGAACCCACCACCCTCAGTGCATGGAGCCACACTCTAACCATTGAGCTACAGGTGCCTAGCCCAGCCTGCACATGGATTTTTAAAAAATAAATATATTGGAAAGTTGTTTTGGAGATCTATAGCAATATTAATGAAACTTCAAGGGGTTTCCCTCTGTTACTCACCACATAGAAAGCTAATTACTGAAACAATGAGAATTATCAGGGAAGAAGGGAGATTTATTGGAGGGACGGCCTCAAACCTGTCTCCTCAACTAGTGGAGTCAGCATTTTTCCAGAGTTGAAATAATGTATGTGTGAAATGAGTGAATGTTGTCACCTGTGTGGGGCAGAGTGCCAGGCATGCTAGCACAATGAGAAATTATGCTAGCATGTATGCCACATGATGAAAAGATGACAGGTTAAGTCCCCCAGGGGGATTATAGTAGTGTAAAGCGTGGGGGGTGGAGTTAATACTGATCATTGTTAACTGCTATGTGTACAGGCAGGACGAAGGGAGGAGGCAGCTCAGCCAGTCCTTGGACACGATCTGTGGGGGCTGCAAGACAGCAGATGGTGTAAGAGCTTGTCCTTATCCTGTGGCTGCAAGGAGGGTCTGCCATTTCTAGAGGAAAAATATCTCAAAAGGGAATAGATCAGTGAAACAAAGTTGTAAAGTTCTGGTCAGTGAATCTTAGTGGCCAGGGAAGTTAAAGAGAAATACAAAAAAAGCATTTTTGTTCATGGAGCCAATTATGATAATTTGAAAAAACTTGTAGACGAACTAAAAAAATTGAAAATTAAGCAAAAATTAGATATGTCATGAATATATAAAATATATGAAGATGGTAGTCTGTTTCATTATTTACTACCATGAAATAAATACAAATCTATTATAAAAAGTTAAAACTTATCAAAATTTATGGACACACTTACAGACTGTGCATGACACTGTTCTCAGGTGAGAGAGTATAACAAACATAAAAATATAGCTGTGAGTCATAGCTGGTAACACTAGCTAGCATGTACTATATTGCTGTGGTTGTTTCCTAGCTGGTTAATACTAACTAGTATGCTGTACTGCTGTGGTTGTTTCCCAGCTGGTTAACACTAACTAGCATGCTGTACTGCTATGGTTGTTTCCTAGATGGTTAACAC
>NW_003852413.1:191138-199411 GCF_000181295.1 Otolemur garnettii
TGTTTCCTAGATGGTTAACACTGCCTAGCATGCACTGTACTGCTGTGGTTGTTCCATAGCTGGTAACACTAACTAGCATGCACCATACTGCTGTGATTGTTCCGTAGTTCGTAACACTAACTAGTGTGCACTGTACTTCTGTGGTTGTTCTGTAGCTGGTAACACTAACTAGCACACTGTGCTTCTGTGGTTGTTTCGTAGCTGGTAACCTAACTAGTATGCTGTACTGCTGTGGTTGTTTCACAGCTGGTAACACTAACTAGCATGCTGTACTGCTATGGTTGTTTCCTAGCTGGTTAACACAACTAGCATACTGTACTGCTGTGGTTGTTCCATAGCTGGTAACACTAACTAGCATGCACTGTACTTCTGTGGTTGTTTCCCAGCTGGTAACACTAACTAGCACACTGTGCTGCTATAGTTGTTCCATAGCTGGTAACACTAACTAGTGTCCACCTTCAGTTGCCACTGCTATGAGCTTACATGTTGCGATTCACGGAACATGTGTGTGATGTGACACTGATCATCTCCATGCATGCAGTTCATTTTTCTGCATGTCACAGAAAAAGTTGTCTTGGGGGCAGCGCTTGTGGCTCAAAGGAGTAGGGCACCAGCCCCATATGCCATAGGTGGCAGGTTCAAACCCAGCCCCAGCCAAAAACTGCAAAAAAAAAAAGAAAGAAAAAGTGGTCTCTTGGTTCTCAAGGAGTTTTTGTTGTATTTAGGAGAATACTATAAGGCTTGAGTAACGCCCAGGAAGCAGTGATCCTGGAAGTACTCCCAAGAAGCAGGGAAGTCAGGACATTGCACTAAAACACTGAATTGCTCCATAATAGTAGATTGAGGTCTGCAGCTGTGGTTGCTACCTCAGTTTATCAACAGATGATGCAAACTTATGATGCAACAACAGATGATGTATCAATAAATACAGTACAGAACTATAAATGTATTTTCTCTTCCCTATGATTTTTTAAATAACATTTTCTTTCCTCTAGTTTACTTTATTGCAAGAATATGATTTACTTTACTGCAAGTATATGATTCATACAACATACAAAATGTGTTAATTGAATGTTGGTATGATCAGTAAAGCTTCTGGTCAGCAGTAAGCCTGAACTGCACAGGGGATTGGCACCCCATGCCCACACCACTCTGAGTGGGGGTATTTCATGATTTGTTTACCCATGCAGTTGCTGGAGAATGTTGAGGTTTTTTCAGTTCTTAGCTATTACACATAGTACAGGATGTGTATGCAGTGTAGCCTCATCTCTTGGGAAAATACTTAGGAGTGAAAGGGCTTCTTTGTATGGGAGGTATGAATCTAAATTTTTAAGAAAATGTTTGACTTTTAAAGTATTTTCCAAGTTGGTTGTACCCTTTTTATGTTCTCTAGAGGTATGTAAGTTCCAGTTGCTCTGTGTCCTTGCTGACACTCGATGCGATCAGTCTTTTTAGTTAATCTACTAGGTATATAGATTTCAATATGGTTTTAATCTGCATTTCCCTGATGACTAGTAATGTTGAGTGTGTTTTCATGGGCTTATTTGCCATTCATATATCTTCTTTGGTAAAGTGTTCAAATCCTTTGCTATAATTTTGTTGAGTTGTTTGCATTCTTATTGCTCAGTTTTGAGAGTTGTTTATGTTTAGACACAAGATCTTTATCAGATAGTCTTTGCAGATTTTTTTTCTGATTCTGCAGCTTGTCTTTTCATTCTTTTAAAAATGTCTTTCAGGGTGGCACCTGTGGCTCAGTGAGTAGGGCACCAGCCCCATATACCGAGGGTGGTGGGTTCAAACCCGGCCCCGGCCAAACTGCAACAAAAAAATAGCTAGGTGTTGTGGGGGGCACCTGTAGTCCCAGCTACTTGGGAGGCTGAGGCAAGAGAATCACTTAAGCCCAGGAGTTGGAGGTTACTGTGAGCTGTGACGCCATGGCACTCTCCTGAGGGCAATAAAGTGAGACTCTCTCTAAAAAATAAATAAATAAATAAAAATGTCTTTCAATGAGTGGGAGTTTTAAAGTTTGATGAAACCACTTTATCAATTTTCCTTTTTGGATTGTGTCTTTGGTGTTGTATCTAAGAAATCTTTGGCAAGTCGAGTTCATAAAAGTTTTCTCCTGTGTTTTCTTCTAAAAATTATATAGTTTTAGGTTTTATGTACAGGTCTGCAATCTTTGTTTTGGTACTAATTTTGGCATATGTTCTGGGTTATTAATGAGTGCGGGCTACCCTAACAAAACACCACACACTAGGTGGCTTAAATCACAGAAATTTATTTTCTCACAGTTCTGGGTGCTGGAAAGTCTAAGGTCAGCTCAGAGTTTGCCCTCTGGTGGGGCGCTCATCCTGGCTTGCCTACGGCCAACTTCTGTTGTGTCCTCATGCAGTGGAGACAGAGGCAGAGCAAACTCTCTGGTGTCCCTTCTGATAAAGACACTGAGACCTGGCTTGGCACCTGTGGCTCAAGCGGCTAAGGCGCCAGCCACATACACCTGAGCTGGCAGATTTGAATCCAGCCCGGGCCTGCCAAACAATGATGGTTGCAACCAAAAAATAGCTGGGTGTTGTGGCAGGCACCTGCTACTTGGGAGGTGGAGGTAGGAGAATTGCTTGAGCCCAGGAGATGGAGGTTGCTGTGAGCTGTGATGCTACAGCACTCTACCTAGGGCAACAGCTTGAGGTTCTGTTTAAAAAAAAAAAAAAAAAGACACTGAGACCAAGTAGGAGCCCCACCCTCATAACCTTATCTACACCCAAAGGCCCATTTCTAGGGGTTAGGCCACATTAACCCTGAGACACAGTCCAAACACCATAATTCCAAACGTTGAAATTCTTAAACATAAAAATCTCTAATGATGAAAATCCTTAAAGTGTAAAATCACTAACATCTAAACGAATTCCTAAATTACTATAAGGGCATATATGGGATTAGGTGTGGTCAGTGCTTCTAAAAGTGAATTTCAAGTTGTTACTGAAAAAGTTGGTTTTTTTTGTTTTTGAGACATAGTCTCACTATGTCACCCTTTGGTAGAGTGTCATGGCATCACAACTTAGAGCAACCTCAAACTCTTGGGCTTAAGTGATTCTCTTGCCTCAGCCTCCCAAGTAGATGGGACTACAGGCGCCTGCCACAATGCCTTGGTATTCTTTTTTTGGTTGTTGTTGTCATTGTTATTTAGCAGGCCCAGTCTAGTACAGGTGGCTGGCACCCTAACCAGTGAGCTATGGGTGCAGAGCTGATAAAGTTTGTTTTTTCCAGTGAGCCCATCAATTTGGCAGAAAATTCAGATGAGTGGATTTGGCCACATGATACAACAATGACAAAATCTTTAGTTTAAAGATGCATCATTTGTTTGTACTCCCATTCCTCTAGCTGATGAATTCAGAGCTTTAAATAAATTACAGCTGCATTTGCCTGAAGAGGGCAGTGAAATTACTGGCCAGTTGAAAATAATCATGTGCATGGTGCATGGTAGAACAGGAAGGGTCTCAATGGTGTTGCTATTTGATCATTAGGATTATTTCCCTGAAATTTGTGGCCTATATTTGAATGATTTATTTATATTTTCTTTTCTTTTGGGGGAGAAGCAGAGTCTTACTCTGTCGCCCTGGGTAGACTGCTGTGGTGTCAGTCTAGTTCACAGCAACCTTAAACTCCTGGGCTCAAGTAATCCTCTTACCTCAGCCTTTCCAATAGTTGGGACTCTAGGTGCCACTACCACGGTTTTTCTATTTTTAGTAGAGACAAGGCCTCACCCTTGCTCAGGCTGGTCTCAAACTCCTGAGCTCAAGCAATCCTCCCACCTTCGCCTCCCAGAGTGCTGGGCTTACAGGAGTGAGCCACGTTGCCCAGTCTGAAAATGTAATTTTGATCTGTAGTAAAATTGAAATCTTGGTATAATGCTAACTAGCTTCTGGAAAAAGTGTTGCTATGATTCTGGCATAAGCTGCTGAATTAAAAAACGATATGGAGGACCCCCTCAGGGTTTAGGTCTACAGTTGCCTGTTGATCATTTTGGTTCTGGCTTCACTCACTTAAAGTACTATCCGTAACTTGCTGCTTCACACGCAGAAAAGTAGAGGAAAGCCCTTTCTGCATTCAGATTTACTTTTCTTTCTTTTTCTCTTTTTTTTTGAGACAGAGTTTCATTTTGTGCCCTCTGTAGTGTGCTGTGCTGTCATAGCTCATAGCAACCTCAAACTCTTGGACTCATGTGATTCTCTTGCCTCAGACTCCCAAGTAGCTGGGACTACAGGCACCTGCCACAATGCATGGCTATTTTTTTTTAGAGACAGGGTCTCACTCTGGCTCAGGCTGGTCTTAAACTTATGAGCTCGGGCAATCCACCCAGCTCTACCTTCCAGAGTGCTAGGATTACAGGTGTGAGCCACCACACCCAGCCTCAGATTTACTTTTCCACATTTAGATACGAATAGTCCATAGGTAGGCTTTTGCAGGTGCAGGTGGTTAAAGCCTGGGGAAGCTCCTGGTTTTCCTGTCTCTCCTAGAGAGGCCTTCTCACCTGGGTCCAGTGTGACCTTGCCTCACAGTGCATAGGAAGCCTTGGAGCCCCCGGGATTGGGTGGGGGTAGGCATGGAGGTACCCACCAGATATTGACAATTACTGAGGAAGAGAGGTTGCACTATGGCCGCTAGGCTGAGCCTCTAGCTGAGTAGCTATTTCCTGTTTACACCTGCTGCAGCAGGCACAGCCCAGTTCATGGACACCACATCACCTTTGTAGTGTCTGGTTTGGCTTCATAGCTGGGAAGAGGAGATGTTAGAGGGTGTGCCCCAGCATCAGGCTTCTGACACTGGCAGGCTTCAAGGCAGCCTTGCTGCTCTTTGTCACCTAGCAGCTGGCTAGATGAAGAAGAGGTCTGCAACCCTCCTGACGTGGCTCTCCTGGTCCCCTGTCACGGTGCCCAGTGATTTGGGATGTGCCACTTCCTCATAGACACACTCTCCTAAGAACATACACTGATTTTTAAAAACATGTTTTTCTTGTGGAGGGAGGAATTCATTGAGAGTACAAAGAACCAGGTTGCATTGATTGCATTTGTTAGGAGTCCCTCTTATAATTGTGTCCTGCACCCAAAAGGTGTGTCACACATCGTGACCCTCCACCCCCTCCCTCCCTCATTTCCTCTCTGCTCTTCCCTTCCCCTACCCCCCTCCTTCCCTCTCTTTGCTTTCCCCTTCCTTCACCCCCTCCCTCTTTCCCTCTCTCTGCTTTCCCCTACCCCCACCCCCCATCGTGTACTAGGTCATTAATTGTCCTCATATCAGAATTGATTACATAGGATTCTTGCTTCTCCATAAAACATGTTTTTCTTAACAAAGAATCATAACTGACCTCCAGGTTAAGAAATGGAGGACCCAGAGTAAGTGCTCTCTCATTCTTGCTTAGAAGTTAAAATTCCAGGTCTGTCATGGAAGCTCTCAGCCTTTAATCAGCCCAGAGGTCCTCCTGGTTCCAATTGAGGTCACCTTCAGTGCAAGAGCTTTGCTGCTTTTGATTTTCTGGTAGAATGCAGGTCATGTGAAAACTATGCTGCGAAACACCAAGGGTATAATGTAAATGGAGTACGCATGTTTTCAACCACAAATACATGTTCTAAATCAAGGGATAACAAGAAGACTTAACTGTTAATAATAGAAATAATTAACTGGTAATAACAGGAATAGTTAAGGTAGGCCCTCTTAAATAGTATTTTCCTTTAGCAAGTTAGGAGAAATTAAAGTCTGCAGTTTAATGTGAAAGTGAAAAGAAGACATCTTTTATTTATACCATTCATTAGTCATAACAGTTACAGAAATTACCACCACTATTTTAATGATGTGAAGCACCTACCAGGCTTTCAGCTCATTGTCTGAGGCACTTTTGTGATGTGGAGAGTAGCACGTTTTGATATGATTTTTGCTATATCTCCTTGAAATGCCTGATTAATATTCACCATGTACAAAGTCAGATCAGAGTAGTGTAGAACAGGAGCCTCCCAAGAGGCCCACCTATCTGGGGCTGGCCCTCCTGGTCCCTTCTATGCTGGTCCCTCTCAGCAGGGTCACTTCCCTGGAGCCGGTATCTCCTACATCCAGGGGACCAGAGAAGAAGCATGGTCAGAGCCCCCATCTTGTTTCTGAGCCTTCCTTGGGGGTTCTAGCAGCTAGTGATAGTGAGCAGGGCCCTTGCCGAGGCAGTTGTGAGGGGCTGGCTACCTGGAGTGGCCTCCTTGGTCATCCCTGCTGGTGTGGGTGTATGGTGTGCCCCTCTCCATGTTTCCACGGTTTCTCAGCTCCAGCTGCCATCACTGAACACCACAGACTGGGCAGCTTAACAGCAGACATTTATTTTCTCTCCTGCTGGACTCCAGACATCCAATACCAGGAGCCAGAGGGCTATTTCTTCCTAAGGCCTCTCCCCTTAGCAGATAGCATCCTCACATGGCCTGTCTTCTGAGTGTGCTCACTCCTGGACTCCTGATCTCGCTTCCCCTTCCTATAAGGACAATAGTCCCATCAGGTCAGGGCCTCAGCCTCACAACCTCATTTCACTATAACTACCTCCTTGAAGGGCCTGTCTCCAAACATAGTCCTACGTTGAGGGTTAGGGCTTCAATATAAGAATTTGGGAGGAGTTCCTCGTCATCTTCTCTAGCACTTAGTATTATCATTATTTTTAATTTGAGCCATTTTAGTGAGGCTGTGTTATCTCATCCTTTAATTTGACTCTTCCTACTAAGGCATTGATCTTTTCATGTGCTTATTTGCTGTCTGTATGGTCTCTTTGGTCAGATGTCCATTCAAATCTTTTGTCCATTTCCTTTCTTTTTTAAGAGAGAGGGTCTTGCTATACTGCCCAGGCTGGAGTGTAGTGGGTGTTCACAGGACTGATCACACCACACTACAGCCTCCAACCCCTAGGCTCACACAGTCCTCCTGCCTTAGCCTCCCAAGTAGCTGAAGCTACAGGCAGCACGGTGCCTGGCTTTTTGCCCACTTTCTAATTGGATTATATGTTTTCTTACTGGTGAGTTTTAGAATTGCCTTTTGGACATAAGTCCTTTGTTGGATATAAAATTTCTAAGTACAGTTGACCCTTGAGCAACACAAGTGTGAACTGTGTGAGTCCTCTCATTCATGGATTTTTTTTCATGAATACATACATTTGAAATTTTTTTTGGAGATTTATAACAATTTGAAAAAACTTGCAGATTACCTGCCAGCCCTGAGACAGCAAGACCAAACCCTTCTTTCCTCCTCCTCAGATCCCTCAACATGAAGATGATAAGATACAGAGCAGCAAATACAGTAGAACTTCCACAGGTGACCACCTTCCTACAGGGACCTCCTCAGCTGACTGCAGGTGCACCACATGTGTGTTAGTGCCCTAGGCCTAACTCCTTCTGTGGCCACCTCCGACTGCTGGCCAGTTTGGGTGGTCAACATACAGAGGTTCTACTGTATGTGTTAATAGGCTGTTTATCTTATTGATATGGCTTCTGGTCAGTAGTAGGCTATTAGTAGAGTTGACCAAAAGAAAGAAACTGAGGCAAAATTAATGCAAGTTGAGAGTTTATATGGGCTGAGTTTGAGGACTGCAGCGCTGGTGACACCACCTCAGTGTCCCTGAATTCTGCCAGGAATACACGCTCTGATCAGCAGCCCTTAAAAGGAGATTTTAAAGGAAAAAAAGGAGCAGCTCTTAACTGGTTCATAGAAACATCATCTTCTGTCAGCTATACACTGATCTCAGTGTCACAGGCTCCGGGCACCATACCCAGTGGTATTACACGGTGCCATTGGCTAATTTGTCAGCTAGTTGAAAAACAGCAGGAAAGGGAAGAAAGCACGCGGCGCCTCCCTGCCCACACAGCCCTCCTGGTCCTCCCGGCCCACTCAGCAGTACTGGGGAGTGGCTGTGAGTCCGCACCCCGCCCTGCCTCCTCTGGACCCGCGAATTTGCAGCGTCCTAGTTCTGCGTGGCGCCCCGCGCCTACAAACCGCTGAGTTTGTGAGGAGGGAGCGGATCCGGTCCTTCCCTGTGCCCGGAAAAGGGGTCTCGCGTTTGATCTTTGCGGTGCCGCGGGACAGCCCGTGAGGCGGCGCTCAGTGTCGGATGTGCTGGGAGCACCGCGGCGTGACGGACCCGTGTGCAGCTCGCAGACGACACACCTGATTCAGTGGAGGGCGTGAATTTCACCATAAAATTGCGCAAGAAACGTGCAGTCCAGACTCGCGTCAGCTCTACTCAGCTCAGAGTCCAG
>NW_003852413.1:200143-213210 GCF_000181295.1 Otolemur garnettii
GCCTGTAGTCCCAGCTACTTGGGAGGCTGAGGCAAGAGAATCGCTTAAGCTCAAAAGCTGGAGGTTGCTGTGATGTCACAGCAGTCTACTGGAACTGACATAGTGAGATTGTATCAAAAAAAAAAAGCGAATCCTCACCGACAGAACGTTATCTAAGGTAACTAGATTTTAACATTGGTAAAGCAGGACACCATTGACCCGGGTGGGGTGTGTGTGGGGTTTCTTAATTAAAAATTTGGTCTATATGGAGCAACAAAAATTTTCATAGAATGCAAAAATAATATTGTAATATATATTTTTTAATTTCAACATAAGTACAATTTATAAATATACATTAAAAATTATGTATAGTATTTTATTCTTTGGCATATTTCTCATTTGAGTGAATTTTTTTAGTAGATTGCTGTCGTTGTTTAAAAGGTCATGAAATTTTTCACAAGAATTTGTTAAATTATATTTCACACATAAAATGGCTTTCAAAATCTCAACACTGAATTGTGATTTTTCTGATGCCCACACTTTATTTACCTTAGGAAAAACGTGTTCAGTTGCAACATTAGTTCCTGGTAAGGACAGCGCTTATCCCACAATTTTTAGTGCATTATTGTATGGAACATGGTTTGTTTCAAAATGATGAAATATTTCTACCCATTTATTCTCTATTGTCATTTTTGCTGATGCCCAAGATTTAACCTTTTCCTTATCAATATATTTTTTTAATAATGATACCTCGTAAGTCGTGTCACTTTCAAGGCCAGCAATAGCCTTTTTACCGCCACTATAAAATATGAATAATATGAGTACTGTCTTCTAATTCATGAAATGAATATAAATTACTTACCTAAATTATCTGAATAGCTGATTTGTTGACATCATTTGTTTAACTGGCACTAGCACGCAGTACGATATATATCGTCTGAGAGACAGATACAGATAAAATATGTTTTCCTCGTTGCCAATGCCAAAAAATGCCATTGTTCATTACGTCCAAACAATGGTGATTAAATTCTAAGAACTGATCAACAATGCGAACTTTGATAAGCAGTTCTCAATAATCAGTTCTCAACAATTATTTGTTATTATTAAAGTTTAACATTATAAAATTAACAAAAATAATATAAAACTCATATCTTGGTGAAATAGCCATATGGCAGCCGTATATTCCCTTCCTGTTCTCCCACCGTTCCCTAGCTTGTCGTGCATTCTTTCCAAAAATTGGGACTTTTTAAAAATGCCCCAGGCCATCTGGTCACCTTACTATAACCCCAGTTAGGAAGATTTTTATACATGAAAATTTTCCATTCGTACTGCTCAAGTTAGAAGTAGGAAAGAAAGTAAGAAAACATGCTCAGCACTGGCGCTGTGTTAGGGTCGCTGCAGCATTGAGGGACCAGGGATTTTCCCTGCTTGCGGCGCAGATGGCAAAGAACTCGGCCAGGCGACTGCAGAGGCTGGGAGCGGACACTGGGGTGGTGGGGGGAGCCCTCGTCGCTTGCAGCTCTGTCCTGGGTCACTGCTCAGTCCGTAACCTGCCCCGTAACCTGCCCCAAGGGACTTTTCTTCAGGGGCCCTCAGTGTGTGGTTCTGTTGTCTAAGACTCCGGCTTGTGCAGTGTGTGAACCAGCCGGGCAGGATGCTGAGAAGGGAACGCCCCTTCCCATTGTCCTCAGCTATGAGACTGACCTTATCCTGGATCAGCTGAGGTGATTCTGCTTTGTTCTTGTGTTTGGGCCTGAGGTTATGTTCTGGTTGGGGTGAGAGACACATTGGCAGATAAGCCAGGTTTTAATGGATCCTGCAAGTGAGAAAGCCGAAAACCATAGAGAACTTGGATAACCTCTGAGATGTCAAGTTATCTGGGCATCCATTGTTAACGGAGGGCATGAGCAGAGATGTTTGAAAACACCCCAGAAAGTGAGGCCTGAAGCAGATTTAAAAGTCTAAACTCTCATGTTTGAGCAGATACAAGGGGTGACCACTAAGGAACAGGCTTCAATATAAAAGAATAACAAAAGGTCAAAACTGAGCAGAGACATTAACAGCCACAAATCTCAAGGAAACAGATTGCACAGACTTAGTCTAAGCAAGTTAATAAACAAACAGGAAAAAGCCTCAATAATAATCCTTATGGAGGATGGAATCAGAATCTAAAATCGTTGTAATATGGTATCTAAAGTATCCAGTTTTTACCAAAAAATAACAAGGTGTGAAGAAATAGAATAGTATGATGCTTAGGAAAAAAACGTCATGAATAGAAACTGTCACCAAGTGGGAGATGTTGGACTCAAAGCCTACAAAGCAGCTACTATAAATATTTTTAAGAACTGAAGGAAAACATATTTAAAATTGTAAAGGAAACTATGGTGACAATAACAATCTCAAAGATGCTGGGATTGAAAAGTGAAACAAATGAAATGACAAGTTTGGTAAAGGGTCTTGACAGCATATTTGAAATGATAGAAGAATCAATACTTTTTACAACCTTCATATCCAGCTATAGGGATTATATGGGAGATTATGGTGCATCTGCTCTGTGTACTGTGATCTGCTATAGCTGGGTAGTCACCCCTCAGGCTAATGCAGCGATTGAACCTCCTTACAAGTCCATGTAAAACCTGGTGTAAACCCCAGGTAAACCTGCCAAAAGTTAATTTATTTTGGACTACAGAGGAAAGGGAAGCATGGGGCAGCAAGTACAAGAACCCTGAACAAACTCGACTTGCCCCATACAAAGTCAGCTTGCTCACTATCACTGTATACCTTCTGTTGTAATAGACAAAGCCAACAGCAGGGTGAATAGTCTTGGAATATCTAGGATCTGAGAAGTGACCACAGTAAGCCTCACTCAGCCTGTTGTATTGGCTATTATACCCTCTGCTGTACACCTGCCACTCACCATTGACTCCTTTCCAGCCCTCCCACTGGGCTGTGCAGTCCTGACCATGCCTCGTCCTGCCGCCCTGACTGGCATGGAGTAGGCTTTCAGAAGCCAAGTTAAGAGCAAAAGAGATCACTCTACATTTATTAAGCAGATCTCCCCATTCACATCTATCTGTGGGGATCAAGAGTGTGTGTTTGCCTGAAAAACACAGAAGCCAAGACTCAGTGGTTACTAAGAGGCCTTCTGGTGTGCTGCCTGGCATCTCCTCTGGCTCTCCCTAGGCCACCAGTGGGCACTCCGTGAGAACAGAGGCTGGCTCAGGGTCAGACCCTCTAGCAGGGCATAGCATGAGGGGCTAAAAGGTGATGTCACTAAGCTCAGGCCCCTGGGGAGTTTGTTTTAAACATGAATTAGAAAGTGATTTTTCCTTACACCAAATTAATTTACGTTGTTATACATTAATTGACTGGAATGAAGTAAAGAAAATAATACCTAAGCATTTTATCTAATATGCAGAACATTTAAAAATAAAGCTGATCTTTTGGCTCAGTGCCTGTAGCTCAGCAGCTAGGGCGCTGGCCACATACACAGAAGCTGTTGGGTTCGAATACAACCTGGGCCTGCCAGACAACAATGACAACTACAACCAAAAAATAGCCAGTTGTTGTGGTGGGCGCATGTGGTCCCAGCTACTTGGGAGGCTGAGACAAGAGACTCACTTAAACCCAAGAGTTTGAGGTTGCTGTGAGCTGTGATGCCACAGCTCTCTACCAAGGGTGACACAGTAAAACTCAGTCTCCAAAAAAAAAGCTGATCTTTTATGCCATTTTAAGTCTTTATATTTTCTGGATAAAAAATGAAAAGTGCTATCCTTGAAGTCTCCAGATACCCTCTTGATGTGTGCAATGAGGCAGTTGCTGAACTGTCCTCCCACATTTTTTTTACTTCAGAGGTAATCAACACACACCTAAGCAAACCAAATTTCTGGAGGCTATTCTTTGAGTTAGGTCAAAATTGATTAATTATAAGTTAAAATGTACAAGCATAATTCATTAAAATGGTCAAGTCATAGAAAATGGAAGATGTGCAATGTGAAAACACTTTAGAAACAGAAGAAAGATCCACTCATAGCACCACTTGGGCAGCTCTCTCTGAAGCTGGCAGTGTGGTGAATGCAGCATGGCACAGGCTCATGGACTGTGACCTGGGGTGGTGGGACTCCATGCTATGTGTGCAACCTCTGGTGCCTTCCTATCCTTTCTTGGGTGCAGACTTGCATCTTCCATGGGTCTGGCTGGGTCTCTACTTTGTAGTGAGTTCCATGCAACTGATGTATGATCATGGCTGTTAGATCAAAGGTGAGTTAAAAATCTGCATGTCACACTCACATGCTGGCTCTTGTGACTCAGCTGAGCTCTCATGACAGAGGGATCTGCTTCCCTCACTGCTGGCCCCGTTGGAGAAGGGCTGAGGTTATTGCATCCATAGGCCGTGGTGGTTCTAGGGTCCCTGCATGCTGCCCCCTTTGAGATCCCCCAGTATTGTGAGTATCTGTGGGATAGAGATTGGCCATAATCCATCCTAAGCCAGCCTGCCCTCTTATGTAAGCACTGTGGTCCCACAGTGACCAAAACACTCCAGCAATGCAGGTCACCAGTAGCATTCTGAGAGGGTTTTACCTGGACTCCCTTTAAACAGCTCCTCCCCAAAAGTGGCACAAATGCACGCACAGAGGCATACATGTGCATACCATACCCACTTTCCCCCACTGGCACCAGACCAGTGTTTTATGTTTGCAGTTAGCTAAATGTCACTACCCTACACATATGCATAAGCATACGCCCCCCTCTCCCTGCCACACATGCACACGCCTGCTCCCATACACACAAACACACGCGCACCTGCACTGGTCAGCTGTAGCGGTCACCTCCAGAGCTCTGTGCCTGGAGCCAGCCTGACACCACTGTCCTGTTTGAGCAGAGAATGACCAGCCCAGCAGACCAGACAGGAGGGCCATAGGGGTCTTTACCAACATGGGGACCTCCAGGCTTTAAGGAACATTGTGCTTTTCTAGCTCTGAAGTGACAATTAGGAAAAGCGGACGCTTTAAAAGGACTACCCAGCAAACAGCACACTGCTCAGCAGGTCTGTTAATCGCAGATTCTGGCTAGGCTGCCAGCCAGGCTCTGTGGCCTCTGCCACTGGATTGGCATAGCAGCATCACATCATCACAGAGCGCCTATGCTCATGTAGCAGCAAGGGTGATTACCATTTAAATGGGTCCAAGTCCACAGCAGAGTTTGGATATGAACTACTGTTTTCTCTGAACTCACCCCCTCCAGTTAAGGTACAGGTTTTGGCCAGACAGGGTGGCTCACGCCTGTGATCCCAGCATCCTGGGAGGCTGAGGTGGGTGGATCGCCTGAGCTCAGGAGTTTTGAGCCAGCCTGAGTAAGCATTGTGGCCGGCACCTCTAATCCCATCTACTCAGGAGGCCGAGGCAGGAGGATCACTTGAGCCCAGGAGTGTGACATTGCTGTGAGCTATGATGCTATGGCACTCTAGCCCAGTGACGGTGAGGCTCTGTCTCAAAAAAATAAGAAAATTTTAAAAACTTTTAAAAATATAGTTTTTAGTCAACAGTTATTTGTGACTACAGGCTTTTTTTTTTTTTTTTAAGACAGCCTCACTTTGTCACCCTGGGTAGAGTGACGTGGCATCATAGCATACAGCAACCTCAAATGATCCTCTTGCTTCAGCTCCTGAGTAGCTGAGACTACAGGCATCTGCCACAGTGCCTGGATTTTGTTTGTTTGTTTGTTTGTTTGTTTTGAGAAGGGATCTTGCTCTGGCTCAGGCTAGTTTCAAACTCCTGAGCTCAGGCAATCCACCCGAGTTGGCCTCCCAGAGTGCTAGGATTATAGGTGTTAGCCACAGTGCCTGGCCTATTTTGGAAGTTAACTGTGTGGCATTATTGAGCCCCATTCCTCTGTGTCCACAGACACCCTCTGAGGGTCACTGAACGTAACCTTTTCTGTGCTGGTTCCTCAGGATGAGTAAATGCAAAAGCTTGGCCAGGGACATTTGCTGCCCAGAGGGATGAACAGATAAGCCTGGGGAAAGGCTGTAGGTCCTACACTCAGGCACCTACAAACAGGCCCTGAGCCACATGCCAGCAGGCATCTGTGAGGTGGTGACATCATAGGTCCAGCACAGCCACATGAGAGCAGGACTGATATTCGCAGCAAACTCCATGCCCTCTAAGTTTGGGTCTGGGCAGCTAGGTGGGTTGATTCACTCACGCGGCCAAAGTGTTGATGGGGGTTAGCAGTTAGCACAGCAGATGGCTGTAAGGGGTCCTGATGTGCTTGATGAGTTGGGCTTGGGAAGTGCATCTTAGAAGCTTTAGGCGGGAGGGACTCATGAGCAGTACAGGTAGCTGGATGCTCTCAGCAACAGGGCCAGCCAGGATTCTACCAATTGGCCAGGTGTCTGGACTCTGTTCCACAGACATTTGCAGCTGTCCAAGACCACACTGTGTACTCTCCTGATTCCTGTAGTGTCAGGGTTAAGTTTTGATCACATTATGTAAGTGACTTAGACATTTCTCTTCTTTTTAAGAAATATTTTGGCTATATTTTATGCTTCTCTATAAATTTAGAATCAACTTGTCCATTTCTACAAAGTTGAGATTGTATTGATTGGATTAGATCAATTATAAGACTGTTGATATCTAAACGGTTTACTGAGATGTTCTTTTATTGCTTTCAGAATTATTTTGTGGCTTTCGATGTGCAGGTCATACACATTTTATTAAGTATTATAGATGGCATTGTTTTTAATATTTCTGTTCCCAACTCCTCATTGCTGGTATATAGAAATAAAATTCATATATTGGTCTTAGATCCTGTGACCACACTCGACTTTCCCATGAGTGTTGGTGGCTTTTTGGGATATTCCTGGGCTTGTCAACATACATAGTTCTACTGAATGTAAATAGACAGTTCTACTTCTTTCTTTCAAAATTGTCTGCCTGTTACTTGCTATTCATGTATTTGTTGTAGTATATAGAAACTGCCAGTACAGTGCTGACACGTGGAGAGACTGGGCTTTCATGCTATACTCTCAGGCTAGGGACAACGCTTGCAGCCTCTCACATGCAAGTAAGATTCCTGCTGTCACCAGGTGGAGCAAATTCCTTTCCTTTCCTCATGTTCTGAGAGGTTGTACCTGGATTGAATATTGAATTTTGTCAAATGCTTTTTCGTAACTGTTAAAATGATTATGGTTTTCTCCTTTATTAGGACAATATGGGGAATTACAGAGATTGGTTTTTAGTTGTTAAACCAAACTTGAATGCCCAGAATAAGCACCACTTAGTGGTGATGGTTTGTGTTTTTACTATATTGCTAGATTCTGTTTGCTAATAATGTGCTAACAGTTTTTGCCTTTTTGTTCAAAAGGGACAGTGGTTTGAGATTTGTATGTAATATTTTTGTCTGTTTTGGGTATATGATAGATGCTGCCCTATGAGTTACATCTCTGCTCTTATTTTATGAGGGAGATTGTCTTTTTCCTCTAATGTTTGATAGAATGCACCAGTGAGTTTTTACTTATGAATTAACGTTTTTAATAGATACAGGGATACTCGGATTTCTGTTTCTTCTGAGTTTTGTAATATGCATCTTGCAAGGAATGTATCCATTTTACCTAAGTCATTGAATTTATTGGTGTAGACTTTGTACTGTTCCCTTCTGTTAGCATCTACAGTTTCTATAATAATGTACCTCACATTGATAATTTGTGTTTTTATTTTTATTTTTTTTAATTTTTTTGAGATAGAATCTTATTATGTCACCTTCAGTAGAGTACTGTGGTGTCACAGCTCACAGCAACCTCAAAGTCTTGAGCTTAAGCAATTCTCTTGCCTCAGCCTCCCAAGTGGCTGGGACTATAGGCACCTGCCACAACACCTGGCTGTTTTTTTGGTTATACTTGTTGTTTGGCAAGCCTAGGATGAGTTCAAACCTGCCAACTCTAGTATATGTGACTGGCGCCCTAGCTGCTGAGCTATAGGCACTGAGCCAATTTGTATGTTTTTTAAAAGTTTGATCATAAAAGCTAGAGATTTGTTAATATTGTTGGTATTTTCAAAGAATCAGCTTTCAGTTTTGTTGGTTTTCTTGACTGCTGATTTCTGAATTTGTTATTCTGTGTTTTTCTTCTTACATGGGAGCTAAGATCATTAATTTAGCAAGGGTCCTCAAACTATAGCCCATGGGCCACATATGGCCCACCAAGGACATTTATTCGCCCCGCCGGGTATTTTTTACCACCGCTGCCTGTCCTGCTTAGCAGCAGACTTGTCTGGGGCCCACAGTCCAGCCCTCCAAAAGTCTGAGGGTCAGTGAACTAGCCCCCTGTTTAAAAAGTTGAGGACCCCTGATTTAAGGCCTTTATTACTATGAGCATTTCAAGCCTCAAGATTTTCTTTAAATATTTTAGTTGCATACCACCAATTTTGACATTATTTTTTAAACTTTTCTTTAAAGTATTTTCTAATTTTATTATGTTTTTCTTTCTTTTTGACCCATGGGAAATTTATAAGTATGTTAATTTAATTTTAAATTTTTAAGGATTTCCAGATTTCTTTCTGTTATTAATTTCTAACTTAATTCCATTATCATCAGAAAACAGTGTGTGACTACAGTCCTTTTCAATATATCGAAACTTATTTTCTGACCCACCAAATGGTTTGTTAGGTGAGTGTACCACTTCCCCTGGCAAGATTGTGTATTCTGCTGGTTTTGGTTGGAATCTCCCGGAACTGGAAGTTATACGGAAATGGTTAATCTTCAATATCTTTGTTTAAATCTTTAATATCTTTGTTTTCTCATTGTTCTGCTGGAATCTCCAGTGATGGTCATGGTTACCTCTTCTCTTTCCAGCCCACTGGTTTCTGCACAGTTTCCTGCACTTGGGCTTTCCAGTGTGGCCAAGCTATGCCAGGGCCTGTTCAGGACAGGGCCTCTGTGGCAGCAGGAAAGAGTCTCTCCAGGGGCCACCTGTCCTCTGTGTTCCCCAGCCATAGGGCCTTCAGGTCGGGTTCCAGAACACTCCATAGGTCCTGCCCCACCCTCCCCTACCCAAGTCCTTCCGGCTCCTGCAGGTCTGATCTGGTCAGCATAGCAGCTGCCTGGCCCTCCCTGCCTGCTCCCTCCTCAGCCTCTGTTCACTAGTCTGTGTCTTGACTCCCCTCTGGAGGACCTAGGCAGTGGCTGGTGCTGAGCAGCCAGCAGAGCCTGACCCTTTAGCATGTGGACAGTATAAAAAATAACAATGAGAAACTTACATTCTTTTTTCCATACTAAGGCTTCCAACTCTCATTTGTACCTTAAACTCATAACACATCCCACATGCTCAGCAGACACTACACAGGACAGTGCAGGCCTGAGTGGCTGGTTTGGGGGACAGGACTGTTTTCTCTGACAAGTCTCAAGACAAACAGATGGGGGGGATGTTAGGTGTCCAGCCAGCCAAAGAGTGAACCTGCCAGAAAATACCCCTGGATTTTTGCTTTGTAGTAATTCCCTGTTTTGTTTTGTTTTGTTTTGTTTTGTTTTTTCTTTTTCTGGTTGAGGGAAAGCTATAGAGCTACTTATTGAGACTGATGTTTCATGTCTATTAGAATGTGCAGTTGTCAGGGGGCCTTGGGTGGCCTTATGTGGAGTTCACCAGTGTGCCAAGCCCCTGCCAGGAGGTGGACCTGAGTTTGTGTCTGTCCTGACTTCCAGGACCCTCCTGGGGCCTCTGCACATCCCACGTGGTAGCCTCTACCTGTCATGCTGTAGAAGCCCCAGAACATTGATATGCAAAACATCAGGTCCTTGAAGGTGCTTACCTCACAGAACTTGTTTTGCTTTAAAATGTTCATTTGGAGAGTTTCCTTGGTGGTGGCAAAGATTTAATAGAAAAATCAATTTTTTTCCCAGGGACAAGGTCTCCCTGTGTGACCCAGGCTGGGGCTCAGGGGCTAGTTATAGCCCACACAGCCTCAGAATCAGCCTCCTGCGTAGCTGGGACTACAAGTGCAGGTCACTGCGCCTAGTTCAAAACAATTATTTTAAGATTGTGTCTTTGCAGTCAAGCCACAGCCAGCCTCCGCCCCAGATACCCACAAATCTGTTGATTAGGCTAAAAGTTCCATTATTGTGGAATTACCTATTCTGTACCCTGGACCACCTTGTTTTACTAAGCAGAGTGGACTCTGCATACATCCATGCCACTGCCTCTGTTTGTCCATGTAGTTGCTGGACTGTTCCCTTGTGTGGCTGCCAGAATTTCATCCATTCAGTATTGGTGGGAGTTTGGGTTGCTTCCAGTATAGCTATTTTGCATAAAGCTTGGTATGAAGATTGTGTGCAGGTTTTACATGGACAAATGTTTTTATCTCCCTTGGCAAGTACCCAGGCATGGCTGAATGCATGGAGGGCTGTGTCTGACTCTTGGGCCCTGCTCTGCTGTTCTGCAGGGGGTTGTGCTGTGTGCCTTTCTTTCAGGACTGCATAGGATTTTTACTTGTTATTGTCAATCGTTAAGATGTTAAGATTCTTAGAGGGTAAGAACCATTTCACTGCAGTCAGGACCTTATTTCCCTATGCAAGTAGTATTGTCTCCTTACCCGAGAGTGACAGCCAAGGATGTCTCCAGGAATCACTTGATGTCTCTTCTGGGGCAAAATTCCCCCCTCATTAAGAGCCACTGGCATAGTATGGACTGGTCTTAACCAGCCAGCTTCCCAAGGGTGAAGGAGAAGCAAAAAGTCTTTGAGATTTAGAGGGATAAACGAGACTAGGCTATACTACATCCGTGGTTCTAGATGATTGTTTCCACCTAATATTTATATTCACACAAACGGCATTTCTGTGGACAAGTTCAGATTTTGAAAGAATCTGTTAGTTATATAGACATGAACATGCTGGTGAGTGAGGATGAATTGTGCCCCCAAGGACGTGTTGAAGTCCTCACGTCCAGAACCTCAGCATGGGGCCATATTTGGAGATAGGGCCTTTGCGCGTGTGTCATGTTCAGGTGAGCTCATTGGGGTGATGCCCCCACCCCAAATTTCATTTTCATGGTGACTAGTCACAAGCATCTTTTCGTGTATTCATTGGTCAGTCATTCACATTGTCTGCTTTTCCCCACTCTCAACCCTGTTACCTGTCTTCTCACTAAAGAGCTGTAAGAGTCCCCAGACAGCTGAGGCCTTAGCCACACATGCCTGCACGTGCCCTGTCCCAGCCTGTGGCTTCCCTTCTATTGTCTTCATAGGGTTTTGCAAAGAGCCAATACTTTTTTTTTTTTTTTTGTTTTTAGCCGGGGCTGGGTTTGAACCCGCCACCTCCGGCATGTGGGGCCAGTGCCCTAATCCTTTGAGCCACAGGTGCCACCCCAAACACTTTTTTTTTTTTTTTTTGAGACGGAGCCTCAAGCTATCCCCCTGGGTAGAGTGCCATGGCATCACGCTTACAGCAACCTCCATCTCCTGGGCTCAAGCGAGTCTCCTGTCTCAGCCTCCCAAGTAGCTAGGACTACAGGCGCCCGCCACAACGCCTGGCCATTTTTTTTTTTGGTTGCAGCCATCATTGTTGTTTGGCGGGCCCGGGCTGGGGATTCGAACCCACCATCTTAGGTGTATGTGGCTGGCGCCTTAGCCTCTTGAGCCACAGGCGCCGAGCCCCCAAACACTTTTAACTTTGACACTGTTTTATCAATTTCTTCTTCCATGATTTGTGCTTTTGTGTGTCATCTTAAGAAACCTTTGCCTACCTCAGGATTATGAGTGTTTCCTTCCAGATGATTTTATGTTTAGTTCTGCTCACTGCTCACTATGACCTGTGTTGAGGTTGCAGTCTGTGGGGTGTGACCAGGGGTTTGGGCACATTTTTCCATAAGGACATTTAGTTGCTCCAGCTTCATCTGTGAAAAGACATCCTTTTTTTTTTTTTTTCTTTTAAGACAGAGCCTCATTGTAGGTTCAAGGGATCCTCCTGCCTCAGCTGCCCAAGTAGCTGGGACTACAGGCACCTGCCAGAACGCCTGGCTAGTTTTTCTATTTTTAGTAGAGACAGAGTCTCACTCTTGCTCAGACTGGTCTCAAACTCCTAAGCTTAAGAAATCCACCTGCCTCAGCCTCCCAGAGTGCTGGCACCAGCCTGGCCTACACCTGTGTTTTCTTCTGAAAGTCTTTCAAGTTGAGTTCTTATATTAAGTCTGTGATTCGTTTTGAGTTAGTTTTTGTATACCGTGAGGTGAGTATCCAGTTTTGTTCCTTTGTGTGGTGTCTAGCACCATTTGTTGAAAAACTGGTCTTCACCCTCATTGAATTTTCTTGGCAATCTTGTTGAATAATTAATTGATCATAAATGTATGGGTTTATTATTGGGCTGTCAGTTTTATTGCATTCAAATCTATGCCTGTCCCTGTGCCACCATCATGCAGTCTTGATTTCTATAACTTTGTGGTCGGTCCTTAAATCAGGAAGTGTGGGTCTTCCAGCTGTGTTCTTTTTCACAATTGTTTTCACTATCCTGGATCTTTATGAGTTTTAGTTAGTTGTTTTTCTTCCAGAAAGGCAGCTAGAATTTTGATAGGATTGTTTTGACTCTCTAGATCAATTGGGGAGTATTCTCAGCTGAGTACTAAGTCTTTCAGTCCATGAAAATGGGACCTTTATGTTCAGTCCTTCATTTCTTTTAAGAATGTTTTACAATTTTCACTGTGTAAGTCTTGTACTTATTTTGTTGAATATATTTCGAAGTATTTTTATGCTATCATAAATGGAAGTATTTTCTTTTCCTTTCTTTTTTTTTTTTGAGACAGAGTCTCACTATGTCACCTTTGGTAGAGTGCCGTGGCATCACAGCTCACAGCAACCTCAAACTCTTGGGATTAAGCGATTCTCTTGCCTCAGCCTCCCAAGTAACTGGAACTACAGGCAACCATCATAATGCCCGGCTGTTTTTATGTTGCAGTTGTTTAGCTGGCCCAGGCTAGGTTTCAATCCGCCACCCTCATTGTATGTGGCTGGCACTGTAACCACTGTGCTACAGGCGCCGAGCAGGAAATGTTTTCTTTTTTTTTTTTTTTCTTTTTTTTGGAGACAGAGTCTCACTGTGTCACCCTC
>NW_003852413.1:213444-222205 GCF_000181295.1 Otolemur garnettii
ACCAGGAAATGTTTTCTTAATTTCATTTTTAGATTGTTCATTGCTTGTGTATATATTAACTGATTTACTAGGGTAGTAGTACAGAGACCAGCTGAAAATAAGACAGAGCGACTTAGCCCCACCAAACCAAGGAAACCCCCAGTTTCTCAGGCCGTAGCACTGAATGGGTCCTTGGTAAAGCTCTAGGTGAAAAGCCAAATGGTGTAAATTAAGCATGGGGCGGAATCAGTGGAGAAACTCTGGCAACATGAATAACCAGAGTAGATCAACACCCCCCCCTCCCCAAGGAAGGATATGGCAGACACAATGGAAGATCCCATTCATAAACAGATGGCTGAGATGTCAGAAATCAAATTCAGAATTTGGATCGCAAATAAGATTAGAATAGAATAGAGGCAAAGTTGGAATTAGAAATTCAAGGAGCATTTCAAAAGTTGTCTCAAGAGTTCTATGAATTCAAAGACAGAATCACCAAAGATATTGACACATTGAGACAAGATTTGGCAGCCCTCAAAGATCTGAGAAATACAGTAGAATCTCTCAGTAACAGAATGGAGCAAGCAGAAGAAAGGATTTCTGACCTTGAAGAAAAGGTTTTGAATGCTCCCAAACTCTCAAAGAGAAAGAAACATGGAGAGTAAAAATGGATCATTCTCTCAGAGAGCTCTGGGATAATTTGAAGAAAACTAATATTTGCCTTATAGGAATCCCTGAAAGTGATAAAGTTGCTTCACAAAGCACAGAGGCTCTTCTTCATGAGATTATGAAAGAGAACTTTCCAGACATGCCAAGAGACTCTGAAATTCAGAGAGCAGACAGTTTCAGAACACCAGCACAATTCAACCCAAATAAGATACCCCCCAGGCATATCATAATTAACTTCACTAAAGTTAACATGAAGGAGGAAATTCTGAAAGCAGCCAGAAGGAAAGTAAGAAAACCATAACCTACAAGGGGAAGAATATTAGAATGACTGCAGATCTCTCTGCTAAAACCTTTCAAGCTGGCTCGGCGCCTATAGCTCAACCGGCTAAGGCGCCAGCCACGTACACCTAAGGTGGCGGGTTCGAATCCCCAGCCTGGACTCGCCAAACAACAATGACGGCTGCAACCAAAAAATAGCCAGGCGTTGTGGCGGGCGCCTGTGGTCCCAGCTACTTGGGAGGCGGAGGCAAGAGACTCGCTTGAGCCCAGGAGTTGGAGGTTGCTGTGAGCATGATGCCACGGCACTCTACCCAGGGGGACAGCTTGAGGCTCTGTCTCAAAAAAAAAAAAAAAAAAAACCTTTCAAGCTAGAAGAAGGTGGTCATCGACTTTTAATCTCCTAAAACAAATTACTTTCAACCCAGGATCCTGTATCCAGCTAAACTGAGTTTCATTTATGATGGGGAAACTAAGTACTTTAATGACATTCACACATTGAAGAAATTTGCCATAACTAAACCAGCTCTCCAGGATATTCTCAGACCTATCCTCCATAATGACCAGCGCAATCCTCCACCACAAAAATAAACTCACTCAGAAACTTTTGATCAAATTCCAACTTCCACAGTGGCGAAAGGATTAAAAATGTTCACTGGACTTTCAAAAAATTCAATACTCAAAATTTTACCAGGCTTATCAATATTCTCTATTAATGTGAATGGCTTAAATTGTCCTCTAAAGAGGCACAGTCTGGCTGACTGGATACAAAAACTCAGGCCAGATATCTGCTGCATAAAAGAATTTCATCTTGCCTTAAAAGATAAATATAGACTCAGGGTGAAGGGATGGTCATCTATATTCCAGGCAAATGGAAAGCAGAAAACAGCAGGTGTTGTGATTTTATTCGCAGATACAATAGGCTTTAAACCAACAAAAGTAAGTAAGGATAAGGATGCTCATTTCGTATTTGTTAAGGGTAATAATACAATGAGATTTCAATTAATATTTATGCACCCAACCAGAATGCACTTCAATTTATAAGAGACACTCTAACAGATATGAGCAACTTGATTTCCTCCAGCTCCATAGTAGTCAGAGATTTTAATACCCCTTTGACAGTGTTGGATAGATCCTCCAATAAAAAGCTAAACAAAGAAATCTTAGATTTAAACTTAACCATTCAACATTTGGATTTAACAGACATCTATAGAACATTTCATCCTAACAAAACTGAATACACATTCTTCTCATCAGCCCATGGAACGTACTCCAAAATTGACCACATCTTAGGTCACAAATCTAACCTCAGCAATTTTAAAAGAACAGAAATTATTCCTTGCATCTTCCTGGACCATCATGGAATAAAAGTTGAACTCAGTAACAAGAAGAATCTGCATACTCATACAAAAGCATGGAAGCTAAATAACCTTATGCTGAATGATAGCTGGGTCATAGACAAGATTAAGAAGGAAATTACCAAATTTTGGAACAAAATGATAATGAAGACATGAATTATCAGAACCTCTGGGATACTGCAAAGGCAGTCCTAAGAGGGAAATTTATAGCACTGTAAGCCTTCTGCAAGAGAACGGAAAGAGAGGAAGTTAACAACTTAATGAGACATCTTAAGCAACTGGAAAAGGAAGAACATTCCAATCCCAAACCTAGCACAAGAAAAGAAATAACTAAAATTAGAGCAGAATTAAATGAAATTGAAAACAAAAGGATTATACAACAGATCAATAAATCCAAAAGTTTGTTTTTTGAAAAGGTCAATAAAATAGATAAACCTTTGGCTAATCTAACCAGGAAAAAAAGAGTAAAATCTCTTAATTTTACCAATCAGAAGTAGTAAAGACGAAATAACAACAGACCCCTCAGAAATTCAAAAAGTCCTTAATGAATATTATAAGAAACTGTATTCTTAGAAATATGAAAATCTGAAGGAAATTTACCAATATTTGGAAGCATGCCACCTTCTAAGACTTAGCCAAAATGAAGTGGAAATGCTGAACAGGCTTTTCTCTGAAATAGCATCAACTATACAAAATTCCCCTAAAAAGAAAAGCCCGGGACCAGATAGCTTCACGTCAGAATTTCACCAAACCTTTAAAGAGGAACTGGTGCCTATATTATTCAACCTTTTCCAAAATATAGAAAAAGAAGGAATGTTACCCAACACAGTCTATGAAGCAAACATCACCTTGATCCCCAAACTAGGAAATGACCCAACAAGAAAACAAAATTACAGACCAATATCACTAATGAATATTGATGCAAAAATATTCAACAAGATCCTAACAAACAGAATCCAGCAACACATCAAACAAATTATATACCATGACCAAGTGGGTTTTATCTCAGGGTCTCAAGGCTGGTTCAGTATACATGAATCTATAAATATAATTCAGCACATAAACAAATTAAAAAACAAAGACCATATGATTCTCTCAATTGATGCAGAAAAATGTTTTGATAATATTCAGCATCCCTTCATGATCAGAACACTTAAGAAAATTGGTATAGAAGGGACATTTCTTAAACTGATAGAGGCCATCTGTAGCAAACCCACAGCCAACATCCTATTGAATAGAGTTAAATTGAAATCATTTCAACTCAGATCAGGAGCCAGGCAAGGTTGCTCATTGTCTCCACTGCTCTTTAACATTGTAATGGAAGTTTTAGCCATCGCAATTAGGGAAGAAAAGGTAATTAAGGGCATCCATATAGGGTCAGAAGAGATCAAACTTTCACTCTTTGCAGATGATATGATTGTATATCTGGAAAACACCAGGGATTCTACTACAAAACTCTTAGAAGTGATCAAGGAATACAGCAGCGTCTCAGGGTACAAAATCAACACTCATAAATTGGTAGCCTTTATATATACCAACAATAGTCAAGCTGAAAAAAAAAGTCAAGGACTCTATTCCATTCACGGTAGTGCCAAAGAAGATAAAATATTTGGGAGTTTATCTAACAAAGGATGTGAAAAAAATCTCTGTAAAGAGAACTATGAAACTCTTAAGAAATAGCTGAAAATGTTCACAAATGGAAAAATGTACCATGCTTATGGCTGGCAAGAATCAACATTGTTAAAATGTTTATACTACCCAAAGCAACATACAATTTTAATGCAATCCCTATTAAAGCTCCACTGTCATACTTTTAAGATCTCGAAAAAATACTTTGTTTTATATGGGATCAGAAAAAACTTCAAATAGCCAAGACATTACTCAGAAATAAAAACAAAGCAGGAGGAATCACACTACCAGACCTCAGGGTATACTATAAATTGATAGTGATCAAAACAGCATGGAACTGGCACAAAAACAGAGAGGTAGATGCATGGAACAGAATTGAGAACCAAGAAATGAACCCAGCTACTTACCGTTATTTGATCTTTGACAAGCCGATTAAAAACATTCAGTGGGGAAAAGATTCCCTATTTAACAAATGGTGTTGGGTGAACTGGCTGGCGACCTGTAGAAGACTGAAACTGGACCTACACCTTTCACCATTAATTAAGATAGACTCTTACTGGATTAAAGATTTAAACTTAAGATGTGAAACTATAAAAATACTAGAAGAAACTACAGGGAAAACTCTTGAGGAAACTGGCCTGGGTGAATATTTTATGAGGAGGTCCCTCCAGACAATTAAAGCAGCATCAGAAATATACTACTGGGACCTGATCAACCTAAAAAGCTTCTGCGCAGCCAAGAACATAGTAAGGAAAGCAAGCAGACAGCCCTCAGAATGGGAGAAGATATTTGCAGGTTATGTCTCCAACAAAGGTTTCATAACCAGAATCCACAGAGAACTCAAACGTATTAGCAAGAAAAGAACAAGTGATCCCATCTCAGGGTGGGCAAGGGACTTGAAGAGAAATTTCTCTGAAGAAGGCAGGCCATGGCCTACAGACATATGAAAAAATGCTCATCCTTAATCATCAGAGGAATGCAAATCAAAACTACTTTGAGATATCATCTGACTCCAGTAAGATTAGCCCATATCACAAAATCCCAAAACCAGAGATGTTGGCATGGATGTGGAGGAGAGGGAACACTTCTACACTGCTGGTGGGAATGCAAACTAATACATTGCTTTTGGAAAGACGTTCGGAGAACACTTAGAGAACTAAAATTAGACCTGCCATTTGATCCTATAGTTCCTCTATTAGGTATTTATGCAGAAGACCAAAAATCACATTATAACAAAGATATTTGTACCAGAATGTTTATTGCAGCACAATTCATAATTGCTAAGTCATGGAAGAAGCCCAAGGGCCCATCGACCCACAAATGGATCAAGAAATTGTTGTGTATGTATGCCATGGAATATTATGCAGCCTTAAAGAAAGATGGAGACTTTACTTCTTTTATGTTTATACGGATGGAGCTAGAACATATTCTTAGCAAAGTATCTCAAGAATGGAAGAAAAAGTATCCAATGTACTCAGTCCTACTATGAAACTAATTTATAGCTTTCATATGAAAGCTATAACCCAATTATAGCCCAAGAATATGGGGAAAGGGAGGGGAGGGGAGGGGGCAGGATGGGTGGAGGGAGGGTAATTGTTGGGACCACAGCAAAAATCTTACAAGGGTAAGATTATATAAATGTCTTAACACAATAACTTAAGAAAGCTATTGCCATGAAGGCTATGTTAACCAGTTTGATAAAAATATTTCAAATTGTATATAAAACTAGCACATTATACCCCATGACTATATTAATATATACAGCGGTGATTTAATTTTTTAAAAAAAGGGGAAAAATATAGTTGAGTTTTATGTATGGATTTTATATCCTACAACTTTGCTGAATTGTTAGCACAGACTCTGTGTCTCTATGTGTGTTTTTGTGTATATCTATGTGTGTATGTCTGGGTTTCTGTCTCTGTGTGTGTCTGTATATCTGTCTTCCTTAGGGTATTCTACTTACAGGATCATGTCATCTGCAAATAGCAATAGTTTTACTTCTTCCTTTCCCAGTTGTATAGTCTGTTTCTTTTTCTTGCTTTCTCTGGCTAAACTGCCCAACACAGAGTTGGAGGTGTGGTGAGAGCAGATGCTCTTGTCTTGTTCCTGACTAGGGCAGGCCTCAGTGTCTCACCACCCTAAGTGTGACAGTAACTGTGGGATTTTTGTAAATGCTCTTTATCAGAGTAAGGAGGTTTTCTTTTATTTTTAGGTTGAGTAGTTTTATCTCAGAGGGTATTGACTTTTTGTCCATCTGTTGAGATGATCATGCACATTTTGTCCTCTATTCTGTCAACATGGTGTGTTATATTGAACCGTTCTTACAACCCTGAGGTAAATCCACTTGGTCATAAAAATGGCTCAGTTTACTAGTGTTTTTGTGAAGAATTTGCATTTGTATTCATAAGGAATATCAGTGTGTAATTTTGTGATATTTTTATCTGGCTTAAGTACCAGGGCAATGTTGGCCTCATAGAATGACCTAGGAAATGTTCCTTCCTCTTCTGTTTTTGGAAGAGTTTAAGCAGGATTGGTGCTAATTCTCTAAACATTCGGTGAAATTCACCAGGGAAGCCATGTGGTCTCAGGCTTTTCTTTGTGGGAAGGTTCTTGACTCTTTGGATCTGTGACTCATTAGAGATCAGGTCAGATTTCTGTTTCTTCTGGAATCAGTTTTGTGGTCTATGTCTTTGCAGAAGTCTGTGTGTCTCCTCTGAGCTATGAGGTCTCTCTATGTATGTGTGTCTGTGGGTTTATGTCCTTTTATGCTGTTGTGGATTCTTCTCCTTATGACTGAAAATGGCTTGTTACCCACATCCTTTTATGCTGTTATGGGCTCTTCGCATGATTCAAAGTGGATAGTTTATTGTCAGGAGCAGGGTCAGGGCAGAGGGGATGGGCGGGGGGGTGTTCCTCCCTATCTGAGTACCAGTGGCGCCATGCCTGTGGGGGCTGCACTTACTGCCCTTTATCTGTCAGCCGTGGGCTGGACACCACTGGCCCAGCTGCAGAGTCCCCTGAGCCCTGGTCCTGTGGAGAAGGGATATGCAGCTCCATCGTCTCTTTTTGAATGACACTGTGGGAAGTAGACTGCAGATTGTGTGCAGCAAGCTGCTCTTCTCTGCTGACTGTCAGTGCTCATTGCTTCTAGGTTTTTACCTCACATGGCCCCACAGTGGTCATGCCTACCTGGTTCTGCTCTCGAGCATGGTTTTCCTACGTGGGAACGTTTGACGAGGGAGGTCAGGTAAGTGCCAAGACACAGGAATTGGGTGTCTTTCAGGTCCCTCCCTCCAGGGTGGGCACGCTATTGCTGTCATCTGTTTGTGGGTTTCTCACACAACCCCTGCCCTCAGCTCTGATGCACCTCCCAGGCTCTGAGGATCAGGAAGTTACCTTCTGTGAAGGTCTTCTCAGCCTCCTCCTGCTGTGCTGGCAAGCCTCTGGCGGGAAGCAGGGGATTTCTGTACTAGTACCGGCACATACCTGGTGACACCTCCCTGTTTGGGGGTCTAGGTCACCTTGTTCTGGTTTAAAAGCCACATGTGGGGTAGCACAGGGTGTGAGCAGTACCAGCCAGGCCACAGCAGTCTGTCTGTTGTGGTCCTGAAACTTCCTCTGGATTTTCACCTACCTGTTGAGCCCAGGGGTCTGGGCACAAGGCTCCTGGGGCGGGGGCAAGGAAGGCTCAGGCCTAGCCTATACCTCCTGCGCTTGTGACCCCAAATCTGTCTTTCTCGCCCTAAGCCTTTGTTTCTTTATCTGGACAATGGGGTCACCACTTGGTCCCTGCTGCCCCCTCCCTGGTTCCTCCTGCCTCGCAGGGAGGGGAGGCCAGCTTCTGCACTGCCCCTGACTCATATAGTGGCCAGAATAGTCTTCCATGGTTACCCTGACCTCAGAGGGCAGCTCCACTGCACGGCTATACTGTTCTGCCTATCCCAGGGCCACAGCTATTCCTGGAATCTCCCCCAAAGTGAGATAAGCAAGCCACACTCATAAGTCCCCAAATCGGCTTCACATGCTGTGGCCCTATCTGCAGCCCAGGATACTGGCCCTCTGCGCACCAGAGCCTCCACCATGTCCACCCGAAGCATGTGCATCCCTTCCCATGCCAGGTTGCTCAGCAGGTGCACCCCTGGAACAGAGGGGCAGGAGGAGCCTGGGCGGGGCTGGGCCCCACCATGCTCTTCTGGCCCGTGGGTAAGACATGCCCCTCACCTCTCTGTGGACACAGAGCTACCCATCTTGCAAGATGGGCAGACTTTTAGTTGGGAAAATGCATTCATCACTGCCCTGCTGTGACTCTGGAGTTTGAACTTGATGGGCCTGATGTGGACAGCCAGGCAGTGGGGGCTGCTTCTCCCTTTCTCTGCCCCTGTTTCTCTGCCAACAGCAGACCCAGGGCTCAGCCCTCTTTGGGCTCCTTTTCGTCCTCATGATGGGTGCCCAGGACAAGGGTTGGAGGTCATGTGCCCACCTTCATCACTGCTCAGCTGCAGCAATTCCCCCCAAGTCACTGTTGTCTCCCCTTGGCCACCAGAGCTTCCTGTGTGATGAGGAAGACAGTGATGGGGAGGAAGAGGAAGATATACATGAAGACATCTGTGACCCAGAGGTCAAGGTGGCCAACTTGATGAGAGTGGAGTTACAGGTGCACGCTGGCACTGAGGCTGAATCAGGAGATAACCAAGAACGGAAACAGGTGTACTTAACCAGAAGCAGCCTGACACCACGGGAGCTGTGGTTTGTTGGCAAAGAAAAAGAAGTTGTGAGCGGCCGCAAAAGAAAGCTCTAGAGGAATTAAATAAACAACTAGAAAAAAAGAAATGGAAGACCGTAAAAAAAGAAAG